>NW_028292576.1:416142-443642 GCF_029948245.1 Actinia tenebrosa
GTAACATATATAAAAAAATAAAAACCAAAACAAAACAAAACCAACAACACACCCTAGGCCAGTATTTGATATTCCGCTATAGGCAAATCAGAATTCTTATTGCATTTTTACAGAACCTAAAAATTACTAGTTTTTTTTAATTCACTGTTATTTCAGAAACACCAAGTCTTAAGTTTAATAGATAATACGAACACATGTTCAATTCTATCCATATCTGAAATATTTATATCAAAAACGTTATGTTGATTTGGTGTTATAAACTATTAATCACATAACCCCTGCTTCCCGGCCGAACCCTGCCCACAAAGCACCACACATAACCCACTCACTTCTCGAGTGTCTGTCATTCCTGGTCACTCTGCACTCTACCGCTTTGCCACCGTTTCGTTTTCGATTCAAGTTGTCTTTAAATATATCTTTTCCATATGGTTGGCACTCGAAGAGGAAGTTCCTGTTCGTAAAATGAAGAAGTCTTGAATGTAACCTAAACCCTGCGTTATGTTTTGCCCGGAAAAATTATACTTGTGACCAGTCATAAAATAAAAAAATTAAAAATAATGACCGGTTATGTGACGCCACATCGTTTGTCTATCCGTCTCAATGGAAGGGATATACACCACCTATACCAACTTGATCTTACATCATTTTGTATAGAGAACTTATTGAATTCAGTGTTAATACAGTGCCGCGGGAACTATATTGTCGATGAATCAAAGCCGTTTTAGCCCTGGTTATATTGTCGTATGTATTGTTTGCATGTAAAAGCATGTCTATCGCTCTTTCTTGCCTCTTTGGCTTAGGCGTATGAATAACCAAAAAAATAAACAACAGCAAGAACAAAAACAAAAAAAGAGAAAGAATGAAAGAAAAAGAAAGAAATAATCAAAATAGATTATTATTTCTTACCAACATGTATTCTCTTGCATTTTGCTTGCCATAGTTCAGCTCTGGACGCCATGCGACGCCATGTTTTACTGACCTTATGGGAAACAGAAAGTATAACCGACTTAGTAATGAAATATTTTCACTGCATCGAGAATAAAGTCAACTGGCAAAACCTCCAGTGCAATATTTCCGTATACACATATTTCAGCCACGCGGTGTAGCCTGCAGAGCAGGCGTTCTTGTGATGGGTTTGAGGAAGAAACAATTCTCGCTCGATTACCAAATTTCCAAATGTCCCCAAAACAACCTATTTTTTTCCCCAACCAACAAGAAACATCTGCTTTGCAGGCTACAAGCGTTGGCACATCACTTTTAGACGGTTTTCAAGTTCAATTCAAGATTACATAAATAAAGCTGTCGCCTTTGATTATGGTATTTTCTTCTATTCAACCTGTGCAGCGATAAGGAGATCTTGAGAAGACAACAAGGAAAGGATTCTTAAGGCCAAATGCTCTGGTAATAAGGAGATAAAGTCCCTATACTGACGAACCTAGAAGCATTACACACACACAGCATTAGACAAATCGACCTCCCCTCCCAAATACCTTGAACGGTTTTCCAAAAGAGTAATAATTTAATTTATCAATTCATAGTGCGAAAATATCAATAAAAGGAATTTTCAAATGCGCATACAATAAGTCTAAAAATGAATAAAAGCATAATAATCTATAAAAATAAAAATAAAAAGTCCCTAACAGTGTTAGTTTAGTAGACTGGAGGGAGGTTGGGACCATCTAAGTGTACATGGGAAGTGGTGTTCCATTGAACATACGCGACCTGTCTTTAAGACAAAAAGCTGAAAAGATTCTTACCGCCAGAAGTCCAGACAATAGATACAATTCAGCAGGCTCTAACACACGTAAAAACAGCTGAAGGAATTGATTACGTTGCCAACCTAATGAAAGATCGATTTAACTTTATGTTAGCTTATAATTGTATGTTGGTTTTAAAGCTAATAAATGATTAATAACGTTTGTTGGGATGATATTGGATATATATTTGATTGATTGAATAGACGGGCGGAGGGACGGATGGACAGACAGACGGGTGGGTGGATATGAATGGATAGAATGCTGGATGGATGAATAAATTGATTGATTTTATAATTTCAAAAAACATTGTCGGTCGGAGATCTGAAATCTGATACCGCGAATAGAATTGTGGGGACTAAGACTTTTCCCGTAAAAAAAAATAAAAATACACTTGGTCGGACAACTCGTTAGCGCAGGTCATCGCTCAAAGTAGGTATATTTATAATGTTATATAACTTGTTGCGAACTTAAAATCACAAAACAATTACCAGCTTTCGATCCATAATTCACTTCGGTCTCAGATTTCAGGTTTTCGACCGACAACGTTTTTGAAATAGTTGTATATTAAAACATGATGTTAGGATCACTAACTGTTCCATTTTTTCTTCAAACCACTGCACAGCACATTGTGCATTTTCAGGAAGGGAACCGAGCCGTAGAACATGGTTGCCATGGTCACTCGATGATCGAACCTGCCACAAAGACCAATACATAGGCGTCAGCTATTTTTTATTATAATAATTATAAAGCTTTTTCATGTTTCTGTTATTGGTAAGTCACTGAGTTTTGGCTTTTAGTGCACCATTGTCAAATTCAATTATTTTAACATCCATTTGGTAATACTCCTTTGATCTAAATGCTCACGGTTCTAGTGTGCGATTTGTTAAAATGCTCGACACTGGGTGTTCGTAGTGACTATTTCCATAAACAAATACCTTGTTTAGCATACATGGAAACAGACAGTACATTAATTTCTGCGATTTGACTCTTACTTTTGGAAACATCTATTTGAGGAGAAAGGCCATGAGTACTTTTCCATAAGTGGTGGGAGCCATGTATCTAACTCCACCCCTTCCATTCAAATCGGATCCCGTAAGACAACGATATTTGAGGAGAAATGCCATGAGTACTTTTCCATAAGTGGTGGGAGCCATGTATCTAACTCCACCCCTTCCATTCAAATCGGATCCCGTAAGACAACGATACTTTTGAACATATTAACAACGAATATCTAATAAAAAGGGGACGTCAACGAAATCGTGGCCATACTTCCTTCTTCCCTCCATTCCTTCTTTTCATTCTACCACCTTCCATGTGCTGCCCCCCCCCCCCCCCAACCCCATTTCCTAGTGCTCTTGTTCGCTGCCAACCCATACCCCCGTCACATGACACCAACAAATGATCTCAAGCTAGTGGCTTACGTGTCTGTTCGCCTTGTGGTACTTTCTGCCGATAGGGACTTGCATACTGGGACACGATTTAGATTTATAGATCCGCCTCCTGTATAAACAAGGATATAAATGTCAACAATATCGCTATAACAGATTGCACCATTTCGTGCGTATGATTGGGAAGCACTGTATCAAGGATATAATGAAATTCGCTAGGCGATTAAAAAAATGACACCCTTATGCTTACTTTATCATCCCATGTAAATATTTGCAAAATATTGATTTCTCAGACACCATAACCCCCCTCCCCCCCTCCGTTCATTCAACAGTGCTCTTGGGAGGGGTTTGAAAGAGAAGAGTATCCGGGTTGTCCGGATCTCAGATCTCGGGTTGTTCAGATCTCTATTATAAGGATGGAGTATATAAAACAGAGAAAGGATAGACTGCTAGTAATAGTTCAACCACATACCATGTATTACTATCATCAGCTGTTTTCTCATGGGTTCTATTGTCAACAACAGCCTTATATTCATCTTGCATGTGTCTCCTTACGGCATACTGAGATGATGATTTGGCCAAGGAAGGAGGGGCTGACCTGGAGTATGATGATCTACAAGACAGCCTAGACAATGGCGTAGGACTAGGTGTTTGTATACCGGGGAGACGAACACCATAGTAGGTGGAAAGACACTTCCAGGAGCCTTTGGCCTCTAGAGGTCTCTCCGGTGACCTTTTATAACAAGAAAAATATTAGTAGTTTTCTTGATGCTTCTTGTTTTACATATGAAACAGGTCAGTTTACAGTAGAATCTTTAATGGACGAATTGGAAAATACATAAATGTCAAGTATGATGCAAATTCTGGTGTGTTTTTTTTACTTCTTTTTTTTCCTCTCTTTCTCTCTCTGTTAGTATAGTTTCTGTTGAAATATGGCTTTATTCTTGTGGTCATAAATATAAAAATATTTAAAATTGAATTAAATATTAACAAATTTCAGTTCAAACTTAATGTGAAATTAGATGGATGGATGTGGGAGGGGAGACTGAAAGAGGAGTGCAATAATGTAAAAAAAATAGTTGGGAGCAGAAGGATCGATGATAGACAAACAACTGGGAGGAATAGATCTATAGATGGATGGAATTGCCCTATTCAAATATGATGTCACTGCTTGTTCACGTGGGAGGGTAGAATCGCCAAATCCAATAGAAAATTCAACAAAATTTGCTCCTAGCGAAACAGTTTAATCTAAAATGGCCTGGTTTTCAGGTATATTATATGTGTTAAAATGTACTAAAAAATATTCTGAGCATTTGCTGGCTATTTTACTTCTCTTTGTGGATTGATACGGGTTTTAGAACAATTTTTGGTGAATTTGCATTGATTTGACCCCCTCCGATGACCATGATCCTTTGCGTTTAAACAATAGATTGTTTTGATGTGATGTCATAGTGAAATTAGGGCAATTAGATGGATAAATGGTAATGGATGGATAAATGGTAATGGATGGATGGATGGATGGATGGATGGATGGATGGATGGATGGATGGATGGATGGATGGATGGATGGATGGATGGATGGAAGGATGGATGGATGCATCGCAAACAGATAAATGTAATAGTTAAATTATTGGCACAAGCTTGTGAATTAGTTACAAAGTCAGTTAAATATGTCAATAAATACTTACTGAGGGTGTTTGAGTAGCCTGGACGGACAAGTTGGTATTGATGGGGTCTTAACTATTGGTAAAACAGATTCTGCAGACCACTGCCTCACTTCATCCTGATTACATATTTATAAATTGTTAATAAAAAATATATACATTTTTTTGGTTACAAAAAAATAGAATGATGTCGTCAAAATGAAATATTAACTTGATCAAATTCATTTGTGTTTATACCTCATCGTGTAGAATTGTACTGTTAAGGCGATGAAGCTTCCATGTCTATAAAATAAAAAAGAACATTAAAAAAAACAACAACAAAAACAAGTATACTCTTGCAGCCTCATGAATATACCTTGGAGATTTTTCAAGCACAATGTAACATTATACACATTTTGTAATATTTGTTAAAATGTTCTGTATTGTGGTTAAAGTTGCAACTTTGGAATGTGCGATTGTAACCATATTTTTCCAGAATATGATTTCCTGCCTTTACGAACAACATCTGCCCTATATCACATGATGCTTTCATGAATATATTATATCTCTTGCTTGGAGCTCTTTGCAAACTTGAAATAACTTTATTACAATGTAATTGTCAGTTGTAACATCTTTCTATAGCCTACCCTGTATCTTGGTTTGCCTAGTTTCTTATGAACCTCTCTGCATATTGGTATTGATACTGGGTTGAATGAGCTTCTTGGAAAAGCATTTAGTGAGCTGTACATAAAATCCCTGTGTAGTGTTGGTTCCACAACCTGTCAAATAATATGAATGATATGAGATACTAATACATACCAGATATCAACAAATTCCTACTAATTAGAATTAATTAAAGTATCCCTTGAATATATATATATATTGTGACAAACATTCATTTGGTGAAACAAATGTGTTTACCACTCCTGAATGGATGGCTTAATGCCTAACAGGCCTTGCAACCCAATTGATAAGGCAGCCGGTAGATCAAATTAGAATTTAGAAGTTGATTTTTGTGGAGGGATTAAAAAACCTTGCAGCACAGGAGAGAACCAACAAACAACTCTACTCACATATGACACCAAGACCAGCAGGGCTCAAACTCGGGTCGCATTGGTGAGAGGCGGCACATTAGCAGTGCATGCCACCTGTGCTTCCCACACAGTGCCATTTCTTAAAGTATCTAAGGCAACTGCCAGTCAATAAATATCTGTGAGGATGGCACATTATTCTAAAGCTGGATTTACTACGTTTACATTTTTACCACTGCTTTTATTGCTACAAGCTGATTGAGACAATGTACAATCGGCACATAAAAATTGGGCAATAGACTACCATCGTAGACTACATAGCAATGAAAACAGTATACTAAGTAATGTCTTACACAAAAGTACACCAATTAATTCATATTAATGCTTAAATCCATGTTACAGAAATTCATGGTAGATTGTAGTAGCTTAGTAACCTTATTGTAGTTTAGTTTATTTGTTTGTTTATTTATTTTCAGCACATATTAATGGTGCAAAAAAATACATCAAGGTACACAAAATCTGACACAAGAGATCTGACCAGTGTAGATGCATACGAGTGTGAACCCAAACCCCCAACCCCCCCCCCACCCCCTTCCCAAATGCCAGAGGGACACTACACAGGCTAGAGTGTTAAGAATGTCATGTCACCTGCCTCTTATGAACCAATCACAAGAGGAGAAATCATTTCAACCAATTAGAATACTTTAAGAATCAGAATTGAAAAAATAAAACCTTTCACAAGAAATCAAAAGCATAATAAAAATAACATATATACTATCAATTTAACAACGATATTACTTACTGTCCAAAGAAATGATATTTGTTCACTGTCACATCTTGGTAGCAAAACCTCAATTATTTTAGATCTCTAAAAAAGTACATAAATACTGACATTAGTATATTTAACATCTGAAAATTTAATCTGGGTTTCAAAAAAACACAAAAATTGATATTTAAAAAAATATTCATATTAAGTCACTTTGAGATTTTTACAAAACCCTAATTTAAAACATAACATAATATTTTGTTCATATTGTACCTTTTTTCCCAAATCGTACACACAAAATCAATCGTTCATTCTGTTTATTGATAATCTTTTTTGGTATGAAATTTTCCACAGAAACTCGACAAGACATGTTCTTAATAATTAATTCTATATTTTAATGGCGTATGTTTTTGTATTGTTTACACAAAAAGATCATTTATGTTTTTTTTTGAGCCCTCGAGAGATAAGGTAATTGTTGCAAACACACTTGAAGCGGGTAGTTACATTTTATAAATGTCAAAAAAGACCGGATTCAGCATATCATTTTCTTTCTTGCTATCTAAAGAACACTTTTTGTATCTACTGTCATTGAGAGATAAAAGAACGGTGTGTTCAAATGTAAACAAAAAAAATATTGTATTAGCTTTTTACTTCAAATATAAATATCCTTCGCCCGCTAAATATTCAATCTTAAAAGAAATCAAAAACTTCATATTTGTAAACACAAATATCAAAAACCTATAAAATAAAGGACCTAATGTAAGGCAAAAAACATGAAAAATGGCTAACATATGCATGATGAATAGATAATTGATAATGTGTTCTAAAACGAGATTAACTAGAGCTCTCATTAAAATCAAGAATTATACAAATAATATGGTTAAATATTTTCGCTCGTCTTTTTAAACGAAAACACTAGTAAATTGTGTGAACGTAGTTGGATTTTTATTATATTTTATACGTTGCTCAAATTGTGCAGCTCGGCTCTCGTGTTACGAAGAATATTGTTCTGAAGCTTGTTAGTGTACGTTTTATATAGCTGAATGAATCCGCTAAATACCAATAGCGATTATTATAATTTTGCTTGACTGCGATAATGTTGAAACTAGAATTTACCTCAACGTCTGTCCATGCGTCCAGCCATTGACAAAGATAGTCCAGTTGTTGTTCGAATTCAATGGTACTCATTGGCCTATGCCTGGCTATTGGTGAGCTAAAGAGCATCTTTGATCGGTTGTTGCCTCAAGTCAATACCTTGGTGTCCATCCAAACAAATCATTTAGGTATCTTTAAAGTCAACTATGATTGCTTTAAAGAAGATCTTTTAATGAAGATGTTAATCCATTTAGCCATTATCGCCTCATAATCGCGGCAGAAAAGTTTGGCTTTTGAAGTCCATTGCATGCAACCTTTTGTTTTGGCCTAGAAAGGCTTCTCGTTGGCAACGGACCGCGTCATGCTGCTAAATGGTATGAAGCATGACATACTTGTGATGTTCGTGACAGTAGGGTGCGTGACTGTCTGAATGTCAAGCGTTACTACAAGAGGGTCCTGAATAGATTACCCTCGGTTTATTTAAACTCATAACATATGTATGCATATAAAGAAAAATTAAGTAAAGAGCAAAAAGATAATAATATAATTATTGATACAAAAAAAAAAAAAAAAAAACTTCGTCCCCTCCACTTTATTATTCTTGTAACGTAGAATACTTTTCTTTTCCTTTTTCTTCATAATTGATAATCTTTAAATAGAGAATATCAGTTATGGCAGCTTGGAGATAACGGATTTTATTTTCGGGTGTAGAGGTGATATCTTACGAGTGAGCGTTGCGGACGATTCACGGTATTCTCAACACGAGAAGATAAAATCTGTATCTCCAAGCGGTCATGTATATATTAAGTTAATCTAGCAGCAGTAAGGGGGACTCGCGGTCAATGTCAAAGATTTACGGGTTTTACAGGCGGTTTAAGGAAGGCGCCGGCAGCGGGAAATACCCGCGCGACAAGTCCTTACTGCTGCTGTGTTGGGAATCAAAGATATCGCAAACGGAGGTTAAGATATCCTTTACATATAGATGGACACCATCACAAGCATTCGAAATAAAACTGTGCGCCGACTGCGAACTCAGGTGTTGGATCGCCTGGATGCTGACTTTGCCTTCACAACATTTATGGAGGGAGATACGGACGAGACGATGACAGAAGAAAGGGCTGAAAGAATAATTAACTTAATACCCGAAGGTAACTACCGGTTGGAGCTAACGTTCATAAAGTATTTAGACGGCGAGTGGATGATAGAAAAGGGGCGCAATCCTATCAGGGCGTCTGGTAAGAAGGACCTGTTTGTCTTAAACGAAAACACACGCCCGGGAGCATTGGTAGGAATAGACATGCTGTTCTACGAGGTTGCTTACCCTGTTACCGTAGTCATTTACGGTGCGTACAAGATAAAGACGCCAGACGTTAAGAAGTTGAAACCGATGCGACATCCCGGTAATTGCGTAGGGAAGTTAGTAAGAGAGTTCTTTGAAGACTCCTCTCGGGGCGGTAAACTGACTTTAAAGAGAAGAGAAGCCATCAGGAAATGGGAAAAAGATACTAATAGGACCGGAGGGTCGATAGACAACATCAAGAAGTTAGAAACGGCGCTGGAGAGGCGAATCCATGTGAAAGATATCACCGACGGCTTTATTTACTCCGGAACACACAAATATGGGGGCCGTGGTGCGCCTATAGTCATCTACCAGCACAATGGGCACGCCTGGCGCGAACTGCGGTTCCCAAGAAAGAAGGAAACGAAGGTCTATAAGAATTCTCCATTGGCAGAGTTAATCCATGAGAATTCCATTTGGTTGATGGATTCAGAAGGAAGTCAGTTTATGACGCAAGACGGCACTTTGTATCGACCCGAAATTGAACAACAGCGCATTCAAAGCGCCTGTGAGACCTTAGGGGAAGACTTCTCTGACGAGGTCCTTAGCAGTCGCAGCTTGGACTTCTTAGCCGCAAAGAAAAGAAATGGATGGAAACCTACCCCAAAAGAGTTCGGAGACATAGCCAAAGCCTGCGTAGAACACGGTCACGGTGGTCTGTGGAACATGGAATACGACGAAGACCAATACGTGTCTTTGGATATGAAACACTGTTACCCTGCAAGCTTTAAAGGTCTAGGAGATTGTAAGGAATATTACGACCGTTACGGACATCCAGACTCCCAATTCTTCGGTGTGTCTCTAGATGGTCACTACGACTCCCCGGCAACGGGGTTTGTACGATTGACCTCTTGGAAATTAGCGTCGGGCCTGCATCCAATAATCTATGCGTGGTACGGAAAGCACCTGCAGGAGAAAGAATGGATACCGGTGCCCTTATTGAAGTTCTTTGAAGAGCGTAAGCTGCTCGAATACACAGCGCATGAAGCCATACTTTGTCACAGCGCCTTTACACAATGGCTCCCAGAGCACAACCCCACAGCGCGGATTGTTATAGGTAAATTCACACAGGGCGCTAAAGAAGGAGAAAAACATATGCAGCGTCGCTTGATAACAGACGAAGGTGAACTAAGCTTCCTTATAAAGCGCGCACATGACCAAGGAACGATGGTGTCCGTGGAGAAATGGGATTATTTCATAGAAGCCGAGCAGAGAGAACGTAAGTGGAATGCTTTGTGTTACTACCAGGACCATCGACCGCAGTATTACCATCTGCGTGCCAGCATGTTAGCCTACGCGCACATTAACCTTCTCGCGATGCTGCTGCGGTTCGACAAAGAAGACATCCCACGCGTAGCCACGGATTCCTTGTATGTAAAGCCAGAAGTGTTAGAGAAGATGCAGGAGTTCTACACTGCCGATGAACTTGCAGAAAGTGGTCAATGGCGCGTCAAAGATGAGGAGATAAAAGCATGGAGAGGCCGTGTAGAATATCACGGAGAACATCTTTACGGTAGCGTGGAACCAACCGGGGAGCCTCTACCGTCGGTTGCGGACCCAATCTCTTACCAACGCTTCTCTTACCTTTACGGAACGGGAGGCAGTGGTAAAACTACCAGGGTCTTGGAACTCTTTCCAAAGATAAAGGTGTTAACGCCAACGCACCGTCTGGAAAGAGAATTAACGGAGATGGGTTACGACGCGCAGACCTACCACAGCTTCTTCCTCTGGAATGGTCAAAAGTGGGTACCAGAAGCCATCCACGACATACCCCCGGTGATACTTTGGGATGAGATTTGCACCGTTCCTTTAGAAATCCTGCAGGAATTCGTAGAATTCCTCCGTGGAAAGTGTCAAGTGATATTCGCCGGAGATCCTTGCCAGCCTCCTCCAATAACCGGAGAGATGCCCCATAAATGGTTAAAAGAAATGGTAGACCACTCCGAAGAAATTAACACCGACTACCGCAGTAAGGATCAAATAAGAAACCTGAAAGCAGAACTTCGGGGCCTTAGTGACGCGGAACAAAACAAGATACTACGCAAGAGGGTACGAGCGAAGAAATACGAGGACTTCCTTCACACATGGCATCCAAAGGATTTGGTGCTAAGCAGCAAACGCGCAGCACAGTCTCGCATACAAAAGGATTTGCTAAATATACATCGAGAGCGCTTCCCTACACATCCCGTACCTGTTTGCTACAAACCCCACGACACCCGCATGCAGCGCCGCGACGTCTGGGTACCTGGTACCGACATCCAACTGCAGAACGCAGTAACGCATGATAAAGCCTGGGTACCCATAGAAAAGGTGGAAAAAATAACCTCCCATCCAGACTGGCGCTTGGGCTATTGCATGACAGTCCACAGCGCGCAAGGGCTTACCATAAAAGAAACCTTATGGATCATAGACCAGCGGCTGTGTTGGAGTAACCTTATCTACACCGCCGTAAGTCGTGTGGAGTATGCCAAACAGTTGAAAAGAAGTTGGGGTCCGCAACTGCGTTACGATAAAACGCCAGAGGACATAGCCAAAGAGAACATTGCTAAGAAACTCCTTCGCTACAAGCGGCACGACGAAGAAAAAAATATGACGTTCGACCTATGCGTGGACGACGTCTATAAGAAAGGGGCAAGGTGTGCCAAATGTAACATACCTCTACTATGGAGGTTTGACCCGAATGACGATCAACAGTTCTCCGTGGATCGTATCAACAACAAGCGCGGCCATTGCAGAGGCAACGTAAGACTGACATGCCTAGAGTGTAATCGGGCGCGTGGAGCAGCACTACTCTGAGTCTTTGGGGACTATGAGCAGCTCTTCCATGACAAATCCACGACTCGGGCCATTTAGGTAATACAACACGGGTTGCCCTTCCTTGGTGACGGACTTTGAAATCTCATAGGTTTCCAAAGACCAGTTAGGATCCGTGGCTCTCTTGCTGCCACCTTCGAGTTCCCCCGGCTGATAGAGGTATCTGACCACTATGTCGCGGGGGAGCTTTTTTTCCTTTAGTCCGACCGCCCTCGAACTTCTGACGTAGGACTTGTGCTCCACGTGTTTCTTTTTTATGGCATCCTTGGGTTTCATTCCCGTAGCCCTGGCCGCCTCGTTGTTCAAAGCCGCGATGACCTGGGGGAGCCGCTGAGTCCATTCCCTGTTGCGTTTGGAGGGATCTTCCAGCTCTTTCCAATACTGGTACCCAAAGAGACGCTCAGCCAGGGTCTTATTGAATCTTTCGACAATGCTCTGACCCCTGTGGTACTCAGCTTCGGCTCTCCTAATCTTAGTGTCGTGGTCTTTCAGGGTCTTAGTAACCACGCCCATGAACTCTGTCCCCGCATCCACTTGCAGCAGCTTAGGCCATTTCAAGACGCGCTTATAAATCCTACCTAGGGCTTCTGCGACTTCCCCAGAATCCTTGCTGGTTATGGGTTCGGCGTCCTTGTATCTGCTTGCGATATCGACTACGGTCAAAGCGTACCTATAGGTCTTTTTTCTCACCTTGTCGTGCGGCAAGAAAAGCAAATCCGCCTGATGAACTTCATTGGGGGTATTTACGGTAAAGCTGGGCCTGGGAATGTACTTGGGCACGGGAAGATAAACCTGCCAGATGGTTTGTTTTTTTAACCAGTTCTTAGCCGTTTCTTCTGATACCCTGGCCGCGGTCGCGAGTTTCTTAATAGCCGACGCTCCTTTCCAATAGCCTTCAGGCCCGTAGTAAATCCTTTTAAGTTTGTCCTCTACGCGGCCCATTATATGAATTCCAAAACAAGATTGATCTTTCGCCCGTTGAAATCCACCGTCTTTCCGTCCACTTTAATGGTGATGTTTATGCTTTCTACCAAATTAGACAAATCATAGCTCAAAGAAATGGGAGTGTATTCTACCAGGTCGAATGGATTACCTTTGGGTAGAAACTTGGACATAAGAGAAGACTTTTCTCCATTGTTGTAACTATGTACCAAGTCGCAATAGACTTCATAAGAGGATGCGACTTTCCATTTCACGGGTATGGCCGTGTTGGTAATTGTTTTGCCCGAGGCACATAATAAAGATCCCAATGGGTCAGACTTTCCAAAAGTCATTGAATAGTTTGGCATATTATGTTTGAGGGTCATTTCGTGCGGCAATCCCGTGGTGAGAGTATAACCGTGTTTTGCTAATTCCTTGGCCAGTGTGATTGGCGTGTAATGTCCATCGGGTAGCAATACGCCTTGATATTTGTTAGGCGCCTTAAGTACGGTGATCAAGGCATTGACTAAATTATACCAAGAATTGTACAAAGAGCAACTAACCAGCCGAACCTTATGGGCTTTGATGGGAGGATTCAGATAAGTGGTAAAGTTATTTTTATCGCTTTCCAAAAAGACGATCATATATTTCAGGAAACACAGTTCCCCTTCGTTAGAGCAGATACGCCAAAGCTACGCCTCCCGCCAGTCCTGCGACTCCTACAAAGACCAACTCACAATCTTTTTGTTTCTTTGAAGGCTGATAGTAATTCCTAAACTGAGGCTTTCTTAACCCCGTTAATGCCGCGGGGTGTGCTTGCGCATAGAGCTTAAAGGCGTAGTCTGTATTTTCGAAGTTCTTATCCGCCTGCATTTTGTCTTGGTAATTCTTGTCCAACCAATCCCTGTAAGCTTGTCTTTTTTCATTCCAAGCTGCCACGTCTCGCTGATATTTCTCCAGCGCCAAATCATGCCTCTTCCTTTCGGCGGCTAAATCTCCGCTGCGATCGCCTCTAACTAATCTATCTAAATACTGACCACCATAATTAGCTCCAGTGAATGCTAAAGCTGCGACGACTCCGCCTACGACCACGCTAGCCATTATATATTAGAAAATCACAGGGATTTTCGCGAGTTATGTCGTTGGCAGGTACTTTTCCTTCCGTAGGTAATCCTTTACCATGATAGCCCCGCCTACGGCAGCGGTCATCTTAGCAAAGTTAGCGAAGCTCTTGCTTGGGTCTTCAGTAAAGTCTTCTTTGAGCACTTTCTTACCTACCCAACCAATACCCGCAACGATGGAAGTAATGATAGCTGCTTCTTCAACAGTTTTCCACAACGCGGTCGACATTATATTACAAAGCGAGAAGGAAAATCTAGGTCGCCGCGGGTGATAAATCTACTCCATTTCAGGGATCTTACTTTTTCTAACAGCCGGTTCCACGGGTGCGTGCACGGGCGCGTGATATGTTGGTGGTTCTACCTTTTTCGTTGCCCGCCATTGTAAGTAGAGGCTGCCTGCTGCTATAGCAACTCCTAACGCGCCAATGACGTACCCAGGATTAATAAAGGATTCTTCTTCTTTCTCTTCCACCTTTTCTTCTTTTTTGGCTTTGTTCTTCCTGTTCATCTCCGCGAGCTTCTTCCCCGCCGCGACTCTGCCTGGAGATTTAGCCTTGGTGATTCGTTGCTCCTCTTGGGGCTGCTCTACCTTCGACTCTGGTTCACTCATTTATATCTAAGGACTTGAAGGACTTGATAAGTACTTGAGAATGACTTAAGGACGACTTGGAAATAACCTGGGCGCGACCTGACCAAGTACTTAGGGATGACTTAACTAGGTACTTGAGGCGACTTGATCAGGTACCTCAGCAAGTGCTGCCTGGAAGACCTTTTCGACTTCTCTGTCCTTCTTGAAGTCCTTCCAAGACATCGTAAGTTCCTTCAAGTCGACATGCTGAGCTACGTGAAGTGCCGCAGAGGCGACTGCCATTAACTTACCGCACTTCAAAGACAACCACCCGCAGGTTATCTTAAGTTCCTGGGCGATGACATAGTCCTCGCTTATGTCCTTCCGCAGTTGCTCCACGTCGTCTATGGGCAGCGCAAGTCCGAGAAGCTTGGTGGCCAGCTTAATGGCTGAGTCTGCTACGGCGTCCGTGGTCTTACTTGCAAGGGCGGCCTCGTACCTCTTATGGAACTTCTTAACCTCCTCTTCTGACAACTTATTAACTTGCTCATGGGTAAGTTCCTTACCAATCATTTCTTTACACTTCCCAGAAGACACAAGGATGTTAAGTTGTTCCTTAAGGTTACTTTCATCTAGCTGTGTGGGGACTTCATCTAAGAGCTGCTCAATGTCCATATATGTTAATGGAATACGGAAACCTCAAAGAGAAGATCATCTTGGAATGTTGGTGCGTCTTTAAATGCCGCATGTATTCGTGTAACTGTTCCTTGGATATCTCACCGCCGTAGTCGCTTAAGATGGTTTCCAGGTCAGACTTACTGGGCGTATAAAATACTACGAGAGAGCCTATGTTTTCCCTGAAGGGTTTAGAGACACTGGTAAGCTGCTGGGAAAGCAACCAAACGCTGATATTGTCATGCCTGCCGCTAAAGGCGAGCTTTACTAATTCGGAGGTGCGTCTTTTTACATCGTCCCCGCAGGCGATGTCATCCAGTATGAGGAGGGTTTGCGTATCTTTAGGGAATTGTTTGTGCCAAAACTTCAAATGGCTGGATAACTCGTTAGGGTCTAAGATATCTACGAAGAAGTCGTCGTCTTTCACTCCTATGCCCGTCCAGGTGCGGTTATTCACGTAGGTGGGGCAAAGCAGCACTATGTAGTCAAAGCGGTATCTAAAGGGTCCTAATAGCTGCTCTACCACGAACTGGGTCTTTCCGCAGCCGGTGGGTCCTACTATCAGAGCGTTACAAGGCATGTGATCTGGGTTCATTTATATTTTAGAAAATCACAGGGATTTTCACTAGATATATAGATGGAGCCAGTGGAAGCAGTGCAAAGAATTGTCGCCGACGCAAAAGATAAAAGAGACACCATAGAAATGCAAAGGGAGGAGATCGATCGGTTAAAAGAGCGCGTGCAGGAGTTGTACGATGAAATGTGCGGCCTGAAGCGCGCGGAAAGGTTTGGTGCGCTGATAACTATGGCAACGTGGGCTAAGGAGTCCGTTAAGGACTTCATGCGATATCCCCTGTAGAATGTTAACAATAAGGTTAAATCTTTGTTAAGGATGCCTGGAAACTATTTCAAAGAGTGTCTCAGAATGTTGACGATAAGGTTAAATCTTTGTTAAGTCGTGCCCTTCAAAGGGGTTCTTATTTTTATTTATTATTATTAAATATCCTTAATTATTCTTAATAATAATAAATAAAAATAAGAATGGGATTTGAGACTCTTTGCACAAACCCTACCTTACTATCTTAAGCCGCCTACTAATCATTACGGGCTTTCCATATATACTTAACAAAGATTTAACCTTATTGTCAACATTCTAAGACACTTTTTAAATAGTTTCCAGGCATCCTTAACAAAGATTTAACCTAAACGTCAACATTCTGAGACACTCTTTGAAATAGTATCCGGGGCAAAAGAGTCCATTAAGGACTTCATGCGGTATCCCTTATAGTGGTTATTAAATCCTTATTATATATGGAGTGCGTGCACTGCAACAAGGAGTTCAGCTCGAAGCAAATGTTAAAATACCACCTGGAAAAGAAGGTATGCGCTAAGAAGGCACGCGAAAGAAGTTGTAAGGAGTGCAATCGCCTCTTTAGCAGCGCGCAGATGTTGGATTACCACGTGGATAACCGCGTTTGCCTAAAGAACGTATGTGAGCGCTGCGAGGAGGACAAGAACGACGAATGGCATCGACATCGGTGCCGCGGCAATTACGACCTGCTGAGCGTGGCTTGCGAGGAGCACGGCGACGTTGCTGCACGATGTTGCCCAAAGGAAACCCAAAGGAAGTTAACGCGCCGGAAGAAGGAAATTGACCAGCGCTTTGCGGAGTTTGACTGCGTCGAAGGCGTAAGGTGGGAAGATAGGGAATATTGGGAGGCAACCTGCGAGCGTTGCGGCTGTCAAAGAAGTGACCAGCATATTTGGCAGTGCCTCTACGACGGTCAAGGCGGCTTTAAGGAGTACTTAGATCGCTTTGAGGCCTGGCATGCCGGCAATGAGGCGGCAAGGAAAGCCCGTAGAAGTTAGAAAGGACCTAAGATAGTAAAGTAGGGTTTGCGCAAAGAGTCTCAAATCCCATTCTTATTTTTATTTATTATTATTAAGAATATTCGATAATAATGAATTAAGGATATTTAATAATAATAAATAAAAATAAAGACCCCTTTTAAGGGCGCTTGCATAATCTAATAATAATAAATAAAAATAAGGACCCCTTTTAAAGGTATATGCTAGCCTACGCAGCCGCCTTTCTGGGAGGCATTCTAATTACCCTTTCAATATATGGACTGTATTACTTGCGAACTACCTGCCGACTGCATTACCCCTCGTAAGCCGCGTAAAAAATACACCTGCCTTCATTGTGACAGGGTATTCTCCGAAGGATCCTTTGTGGGGCATTGGTGCTCCGCGGATCCTAAAGCGCAGCGGACTTTAGCAGACGCGCTTAACTACAAAGAGGAGATGGAGTGACTGTTCTTTCAATGTCAAACTTCCATCGGCCATTTACCTTACCATAGCTGCGTAAGTGGGTGAATTCCTCGCCCTGAATTACGTACCGCACGCAATCCGGCGCCCAAAGGGAATATTCCTTGCCTTCTAAGTCTTTGAGGACTAACCGTAAACGGTCGATGTCTTCGAAGACGACGTAATTTTTTATTTCGTATGCTTTACCGTGGACAAGATCACGCCAGTGAGTCAAGCTGAGCTTCATTATACCTATGGAATATCTTTAGGTGCGTTTTCAAAGTGGCGTAGGACTTAAACCGCTTTACACAGCCCTTACAGGGAATACGAATGCCATCCGCGTAATCCATCAGGGCACGGCAGATAATGTCGTAATCGTTGCTAACCATCGTTAGGTAACCATTTACGTCAAGCTGTGAGATTTTCTTAGATTGCTTCGCGGATAAGACGCCGTTTCCTTTTGGGGTTTTCAACTCAATACACAACCCGCGGTATTTCTTATGCGCATTTAGGATCAAAAGGTCGGGTTGACCGGCTTGGTAGCCTTTTCGCCAGCAGGTTATTCGCTTGCTGTCTGAATCTTGAAGTTCGCCAAGACCCGGCGCTATGATGAAATCGGGGTAAAACCTACGTGTGTAGTCGACGACCTTCGCGTGTAGGTCGGCTTCATTTTCGATCTTGAATACTAACTTGTTTGGGCCGCCAAACCGCCTTTCTATTGCATATTTACCCGTTTTCCTTAGCGCGGGTAGGACTTCCTCAAAGACCCAATCACGAAACTCCACAGCTTTGGGTAGTTTGGAGCTAAATATCAGTTCGTACAAACCAGGTTCGGATATAAACACGGCATTTGGTTGCGTAGTAAAGGAGCGGTGATTCGCAGCCCCTTGTAGATCAACCCATTTTTTCTGGTATTTCTCAGATACGTGTGCTCTAATTGCATCTCTAGGGCGCTCATAACCCAACGCCAAGGCCACCTCCTTTGCTTTGAAGTACAAAGTTTCGCCTTGCACTATGCATTGCAGTTTGGTTTCGTTGTTTTCGAATACGCGAAGCATTATATACCAACGATATTTTTTTATCAAAAGGATGAGCGAGTGGATCAATAGGCAACGCTCTTTAACTGATTCATTTCTACGCTCAGTTGCGCGTCAGACACGACGAAGACGTAGCAGTTTATATTATCACCGTCGCCCGCACTGGCGTTTTTGGTGCGTTTGATCTCCAATGTTATGCCATCCTGCGTATTTACTAGACGTAAACCCTGGCCATGTAGGTCTTCGTCGTTGGTCGTGCGCATGTCAATCCATAACGCATACTTATCCTTAAAGAATTCCTCGGGGCTAATTTGGTCGCCAAACTTGCGCATTGCCTCCCTGTACACGTCTGCGGGCTTTATTCCCTGCGAGTAGACCTTGTTTGGAACGCCGTTTATGTTGACCCCTACGTTAGTAATGTTAGGGTTGTGAAAGGCTTCGGAGTCGCGCTTACCAACCTCGTAGGGTTTGGCAAACACCAACATCAACCCCGTGAGACTTCTTCGGGGGAGGTTAATGCTTTGGTTAATAACCTCATCCGTCTTATCCAGGAAGCTGAACGTCTTATACATCACTACGTGGTCGTAAAGGAATGCCTTTCCGGAGCTGTATTCCATACCGGCGCTACGGGCCAGCTCTTCGCTGTATACTGTTTCGTACTGTAGCTCTAAGTTGGTAATAGAGTATGGGGTTGTTGTGGTAAGTGCAGTGGTCAGCCCACCAATGATGTTATTAGCATCTGCTAAAGTTACTTCAAACTGTAACTCGGATAACTGTCTTGGGTAATACACACCGTGATTTGTGATTACTTCAAAGTCCAGTGGTATGACATACTTGCTACCATAGGCGGTCTTTATTCGCTTTGCGTCTGCTACTGCGGTTTCTCCGCTGCCGTCAGTAGGTTGTGTTTTCGTAGGTGTGCGGACCTTACGTAGAATGACACTACCAATTCCTTGTTCTATCCTTTGCGCGCGGTCAAAGGCCGTCAACCATAAGTCTTTGTACGTGGTATACAGATCGTACCTATTTAAGTCCAGCAAGGATTCCCCGGCGAACTTGATTCTCATCTTAGAAACGATGTTGCGACCCACGTTGTTAACGATAATCCTTTCATCTGTGGGGCTTGACTGTACCGCTAGGTCGAACCTTAAAGCCAAGGTGCCAGGAACTAAGACTAGGTTATCCGTTAGGCGGGGCACGCCTACGTACAGGGTTTCCCCTGGCTTTGCGCTGCTGGGGGTGAATGTAACCCGGTGAAAGGTGCGTTCCGCCTTTAGTCCGCCAACCTGCTTAGGTAATACGTTGGGATTTAACTTTGAGCTTATCATATATAATGGAAGTAGAAGGAACAGACCCCGACTTCGATCCCACCACTGAGGAAGGTCAGGCTGACATTAACGACGGTGATGAAGAACCGCTGCTTCCCACCCAACAAGTCGACGATTCCCTAAGGGATAGGATTGCAAAGGCCCTAAGACATCCCAAAGCACGCGAGTACACGTTTCCGCGTGAGCACATAGAGCTTCAAAACATGGGCGAGCCGGAAGCAGCCGCACGGGAAACCATAGAGTGGGCAGCGCGGGAGCTAGAGCTGCGCTACGACAACTTTGATGCTGACGACGTAAAGCTCACGGAAAAGGGAAACAAAGTCCTCATAAGCGTCCAAGACTTAAGATTTCCCGACAAAGACCGCTGGACAAAACCGCAAAACCTCTTTGATGAGGAGGGCAACGTTAGGGGTGACGTCTTGAGATTAAGAGGCTTTCAGCGTGCTACTAGAAGCCTGTTAGAAAGGCTGCACAACTTAACCGAAAGGACCAACGCGGAAAAACGTGCCGCGGATCTGCAAAGGGAGTTAAGAGAAAAAGACGTAGAATATGCAAAGCAAGGTCAGCTACTTGCTGATGCTGAAAAGAAGTCCGCCCATCAAGATGAAAGAATAAAAGAAATAGGAAATCAGGTGGATCAGGCCCTGCGCGAATTAGACAAAGCACGGGAGGACTTAGGAGAAGCCCAAAGCTCTGGCACCTCAGTGGAAGCACTGCGGGAAACGTTGGAAGAAAGGGAGGAAGAATACATGAAGCAAAACCAACGGCTTGTCGACGCACATAGGAGGAAAGTCGAATTTAAAAATCAAGAAATAAGGGAGCTGGTAGACCAAAGAACCCAAATTCGACGTGAAAGAAATCAAACTCAAAGGGCTCTTAACCTCGCCCTGCAAGAGTTAGACTTAATTAAAGACGATACCGATAACCTGCAAACCACCATAGCCGGCTCTTTAGTGGAACGGCGACGGTTGATGGCTGAAATCAATGCTAAGGAGGAACAAATCCGGCAAAGAGATCAGGCCATCGAAGACCTGGAGGGGCAAATAGAGCGGCAGCAAGAAGTAATCGAGGACCAAACTCATACCGAGGAAGAAAGGGAAGCAGCTCAAAAGGAAGTAGATACGCTCGAAATACGCCTTGCGGAATTGCGGGCTCAAAAGGAAAAGCTGGAAAAAGAGCTGGGGCTTACCACCAAGGAAAAGGTAAAAAGAGCTCTGGTGAAGTATGGTATTCCGCTGGCGTTTGCGGTTGCTATTAGTACCGTAGTAGGAGTCATCCTATCCACGCTTAAGGCTACAGGCGCGGGCGTAAGCAAGTTAGGTAAGGGACTAACGGACTTGGGAAAAAAGATGGCAGCCGGTCTTCCTGGGCTGCTGGGTAGCGTCCTTAGCCTGGTACTTAGGACCGGCGGAGAACTGTTGAAGTTCGTGGGGAATAACATTTGGATCTTGGTCGTCGCTATTGGAGTGGTACTCCTGAAGAAGATGAAGGGTTAATCTTATCCTTGTATGTTATGTCGGGCTTATCGTCGTCGGGTGTCCGAGGCGTCCTCGACTGGGGATAAGTAAAGATAGTATTCGCGCCGCCTTGATAATGCGGAACTAGTGGTATGGCGGTCATGGTAGAAATGGTCTTATGATGCCAAGCTCTATTAGGTTTGTTAATCGCACTATTTACGTAAGCTACGTAACTACCGCGCGAACCATCTGGGTGAATTTGTAACTTAACGTAATTACAATTAACCACCATTTGAAACGTAGCCACGTAAAACGCCTCGGAACTAAATGGATATGGCTGCGTCGAGAAATGAGTAGGCTCTCGATTATTGGTTGACGTTCTAAAGGGTGTTAAAGGCTCGTCATTTTCATCAACTAGCCTAAATCCCATGATACTACCATACGCCTGGGTAATGTCAATGCTACAAATGATCAATGCAAGGCCTCCAACTTCAACCCACATCCCAATATCGCGCCAACCGCGACCGGTGTAAGTTTCATCCCTTAAGTGATAAACGTAATGGGTTTCCTTCCAATGTGGATTCATATATTTAAAGGCTAAGCACCGTAAGAGTGCTGATGGTTAAATGGTTATAAGCCGTGTCCCTTTGATTTTCTATGCTATTCACACTAACGCTCCCCGTATCGTCTACGCGCATTTGCAGCTTTACCTTCCCATGGCAGTTGGCAACCATATGAAGAGTCCAAGTTGTAAGATTCTCAGCGCTATTCGTTGGCGGCTCTACGGAGAAATGCGCAGGCTCCCTGTTGTTTGTCTTCGCGCGCATAGGCTGCAGTACGCCATTCTCATCCAGGAACCTAAAGCCGACGTTGGCATGGCTGCTCGTACCAATGCAAATACTACAAAGGATCAATTTCTTTCCTGAGTAATTCAAATTCACGGACATGCCCGTGACATCAACCCAAGATGCCTGGGTGTATTTTTTCTCGCCTGTGTAAGTCGTATAAACACAATCTACTCCAGCTACGTAGGGGTTGTTCATCGCCATATATAATAGCTCAGACCAATGCTTGCGACTGTTAAGCCGGCTTTTAGTAAGTTATGGTCATATTCCTCTTCTTTTTTAGGCGCTCGGTATACTTCTTTTGTTAGCTGCACTTTCTTAGGTGGTTGCGTATGGTGCACTTTTTTAGGCTGTTCAACAAAGTGCCTTCTAATAGTGTCAGAGTTCACGTCGTTCACCCCAAACTTCATGTCCGTAGTAGCTCGCTGCAGTTTATTGTTGTATCCTACTACAGAGCCAGTATTTATAGATAAATTACTAGGCATTAACCAACAACCCGGGGCTACTGCATAGTCCAACCTCGCCTTAGAATTTTGTATAGCTAGTTGGTAACGCTGTACGCCCTTGCTAATGTCGCCCTCCAAGATCGAACTTTCGAATAAGACCAAGGCTTCGGCTCGCGTCTCTTCTGCGGCGCCGGTATTTCCAATTATATTTGATCGGGTATTTACTTGGGCTCCAAGGATAGAATACACGTAAGCTTCTATGCTGCGGTTCAAACGGGCAAGGCCGGCTTTGGTTAGTCCTTTACCTTCTGGGGGTATGAAATTAAGATATTGCTTCGTTTGCTCGTCGTTGGTAATCTTAATAATCAGTGGATTGGCCCCTGCATACTTACCACCCTCGTCTTTGAACAGAGGTCCGTCTCTAACTTCCTTAGTGGTCTTAGCATTTGGTTCAAAGAAGGTGCTACTGTCGTGAGTTTCTTTGTGATACCCAGTGTTCCATCGTAGATTCAACGCATGAACTTCTTTATCGCTTAGCACATGTCCACCAATCCCCCAATAAGCCCAAATATGCCCCAAGCCATTGTTAGCACCGGTAGTGCATCTAAAGTCTTTTCCCACAACTCCAAACTCCTTACAAAGCCTGTCATAGGCTGGAACGTCGTATTTGTTATCTCTAGGATAAAACGCAGCATCTCCCGGCAGCGCAATAACACCCATTTCATGTAGTATTCTTCTAACCGTGAAGTGGAAGTGAAACATGAATATTGAATTCTTCATCAAGTTTGCACTTACACCGCAGCCGCTAGTGGCACACCAAACCGCAAAGTTTAGTTGCTGCGGCCAATAACGCATGTTAGGACCACTTAACCATTCATGAGATTCCTTAGCGGTGGTATGATTAATGGGCACGTTTTTGAAGATATCTCGCACCTTTAACGGAAAGGAATGGTTGTTAGAGATCCGCATGTTCAATGTCAAATCCAAACTTGGATGTTCATCAAATGAAACCGCGGGTATCGGATAAGTACCGGTACCAAGCAATAATTCCTTTGACCAACCTTGCACGGGCTTATTTTCGATATAACCAGAATTCTTCAGTTGATTGTCTATCTGATCGACCAGCGTAGGTTTCAAATCCTCATTGCTGTACATCCTAGAGCCGTTATAGTAAATCCCATCGGGTCTCCTTTCGAACTTACTAGGGTCTGCATGCGGAAACATCTTCCTAAAGGCCCTCCAATTCCAGTAATCTCGATTATTGTGATGTGGCTGCTCCTCTACGTTATTCCCAAAAGCGTCGTACATTAGTATATATAATGGATGTTATACCATCAGCACCTCAGTTGTACCCAGATGTTCCCTATACTACACCTAACGAACTAAACGCCGAAAACTTTCGTCTGAATAAAGCGAACTTAATCCTGGCTTACTTGGAAGGGCAAACAAAACACTATGAAAAAGTCCGAAAAAAGTACGTCAGAGCCCGGAGTACGCTACATAAGATTGCGATAACTTCAGGATCCATTTCTGTTGTGTTAACGGGCTCCGGCGTTGCTACTTCGCTTACCGGACCGGGAATAATCGTTGGAGTTCCTTTGGCCGGCGTTGGGGCAGCCTGTGGTATTATTTCTGCTGTTGCTACGGGTATTATGAAACAGTTGTCAAGCAAAATATCAAAACACGACACGACAATAGCTCTGTCAAGGGCTAAAGTAAATACTATTACCGATCTTGTCTCAAAGGCTTTGCGTGACAGAAAGATAGACGACGTAGAATTCTCGCTTATTCTGGCCGAAGAAGACAAATACGAGAAATTAAAGTCGGACATAAGGAATAAAAAAACAGTCGTAAAAGATCTTTCCGAGGAATCTCGCAAAAAGATCTACCAGGAGGCAAAAGAAGAGCTTCAAAGAAAGCTTGCTCAGTAAATATCGTGACGGGATTCTATTTACATATCGAACGTCAGTCTAGAAATTACGCGTAATCTTATGCCATAAGATTTATGCTAATTACTCATCTTATGCCATAAGATCCACTATCTTCTTGGAATCCATCCTAATAGGGGGTGGTTGGGGTCTATTTTGTAAAATATTTCGTAGATTACGTCAGGGTAATAAGGAATATCCTTATCCAGCCGACAAAACATCCACTCGGCTCTGCTCATATCAGAAACCTCGGGAATAGACTTACCGGTAATTTCAGACAAAAGATAGGGAATAGCTTTGTAATATTTCCCCAGTTTTAATTTTTTCAGCGTTTTCCGTAGACTTTGCGGGGTTGTCTCTTCTAAGTGGTCTATGATTTTCTTCCTTACTTCGTTGTCTAAATATACCGGTCGATAACCTTGGATATGACTCATCCAGTCTCTAAAGTATTTTATTCTTTTGTATGGGGTCTTCTTACGACCTCCATTGGCGTAATACTGCTCTCTGGTAGCATTTGGTACGGCATTGCGAATATTTTTACCGCACTCGTAACACTGTGCTGACGTGTCGTCTTCTATTTGCATTTTTTTACCACAACACCAGAAACCCTTGGGCTTGGGTATGTTAACTTTGGATCTTAGGCAAATTATACAGAAGTCATTGGCGAACTTTTTACATTCATGCATATATAAGACAAATATTCCTAACATAGCAGCAACAAATAACGGGACGCGGGTATTTCCCGCTGCCGGCGCCTTCCTTAAACCGCCTGTAAAACCCGTAAATCTTTGACATTGACCGCGAGTCCCCCTTACTGCTGCTAATCTTAATATCAAGTTAAGCTTAGAAATTTGTTTTTTCAATAAACTTTCTCATGTTTGTGCCTTCCTTTTATTCTTTGTATCAGTTTCTCAGCTTTCGTTTCTACACATCTTATTTCCATGTAAAGTTCTTCGACGCTCGGTCTATATATTATAATGGAAGAACGCTACATAAAAGTAAAACTTTGTGTTCCACTCGATTCTACAAATTGAAATCAGTTCATTTTGTAATTCCAAAACTCAATGAAAAAGAAAAATAATGACAATAGCTGGAATGAACGCTTGAAAAACTTTGTTTGAATTGAATCAGTAAGTTGAAAATCTTTAATAAGAGATGAATCTTAAAAAATCGAAATTTTACTCATGAAAACATTCGTCGAAGGCAGAGTTCCTGCATTCAGAAAACATTTTCTTATAAAATTCACACTCATCAAGAAAACATATCTTTGCAAATTTTGAACCCATTTACTGCAAACTTCAAAAAGCTATTTTTAGCTATGATAGTTTTCTATTTTACCAGTTTAAAAGTACCTGATAAATGCTCATTGTACAAAAATTTACTTTTGTTTCGACTTTTGTGTACACCTCAAATGCGCGAAACTGTTTCACTGACTGAATATCGAGATGACGTCATTAGAGATAATGCGAACACATGCGGTGTTTGAGTTCAAGAACTACGTGTTTGTCATCCTTAGTTGCTATGCCAGTTCATCTCGCTATTCATCATATTCATAGCCATCAAACATAATATGAGCTTACAACCAATAGCTTTATCACCAGGAGCTGAGAAAATATTAGACTATTTGCACCTTATATTGACATAGAAATAAAATTATAGCTTTGGGATTTGCTTTACTCTTTATCAAACCTCTATATTCTATAAGGTTTTTCTGTCTTGGCCAAAGCCAAATAAACACGGGTTGCGTTTTCAAAGTTTCGTTTGAATTTACTTTGGCACGTTATCTAGTGACAAACACACAGAACCTATAAGACATTGCGTCATTGAAAGATTCACCTGCAACTTGGTTGATAGTAAACACACTGAGCTGACTACAGCTAGAGATCGAACTTCAATCGTACGATACAACATGAACTATAATTACTATTTCTTTTTATTGGAGAACTATCGGAAGAAGATGAATCCCCATTTGGATGTATTAAGCATTCGCAAGGCTGTTTATCAGAAATATTCTAATGAATCTCTTATACAACGGCAGAGATATAGGCACGAGATGGCGAAGGAACGACGAGCAAGAATGGAAAGTCAGAAGCTTATGAACTTGAAGATAAAGGAACTAAAAGAGAAAGAGAAAGAAATAAGTCGTAGATATGCTCGAAGAAACAACTATGGAAGCTTGATTGGGGCAAGTAGCTCGTTAAAATCGAAATTTAAAGAAGAACGAAAAGATGACAGTTCAATTACAGTCCTTTTACCGGTACTCAAGAAGAAAGATGGCTCTTCGCGATTTGAATCGAGTTTTGACGAAGAACTTCATTACGGAGCGTATTCGATTCCTAAAACGATGTTGCCGCCAGGGAATGAGGATATCAATGCTTATGAAGTCGTGAAAGCAGCGCAAGAAATATGTGCGAAGTGCAAGAAAAATGAATATGAAGACAACACTGACTGTGAACTAGAAAATGGTGTCAGAGGCGAAGAAAACGAAAAATTAGACAAAGGAAATCTGAAGCTAAAGAGATTGGTTATTGAACCAGTGAAGTATGATGAAGAAAAGACTACAAAAGAAAATCTAGTCAAAAGAAAGACAAATAATCCTATTGAGCCACAAATAATATCTTTGCCAAGCTACAGAAATGGTGTGGATACTCGCAAACAGTTGACAAAACAAAAAATTACTTCACTTCCGAAACACAATCTTGGGCCTTCTTACGAAAACGTTATCAACTATTATCCAAATAAAAGAGGTGACGAAGATAGTGATAGATTGCCGAGCTTGGCAGTTTTAGGAAAAGCCAACAATACGAACACTTATGAGTTGTTGATAGTTGAAGACGGACCACGAAGCGAAGAAATACGTGTGAAGCAAAAATGCTGTTTGAATTCAAGAACATTTGACATATTGTTCATCAGAGAAAAGCTCCCAAAATCTCCTAACACTTTGTAGATATAACCAATTATTCAAAAATATTTGGAATATTATCAACAGTAGCGAGAAGTTTGAGTTAACACTTTTTTAAATATCTGAATTGAT
>NW_028292576.1:448642-468149 GCF_029948245.1 Actinia tenebrosa
TATTATTTGAAATGGCTTCTTGTCCATCATTTTTAACCATGTTATCACTGCATTGGTCGTTTTGAAGTTTGGAATCGCCATCGCCTCTACAGGAAAATTCACAGAAAAGTAAAACCATCGTAAGCAAACATACCAATCCAATCATGAGGAAAAACAGAGAGATGGCCATTGTAGAATATTAGTAGTAATTCGTAATGTCCCTTCGTAGTACCAAACACATGCTTTCATCAATAGAACTTTGCACATGAAAGCATTAGCTGGTAGCCAAGAAAACTATATACCAGCTTTACTAGTCATGACTTCCGTCTAACCATATTCAGTGGCCATAGGCACCTGTTAATAGAAGACGAGTACTTCTAGCATTTTTTTCAGTATATTGGAATTTCTATATTCCCGTAATAATCAATTCAAATATTCTTAAAAAACAACAAATTTAAATAGGTTAATTCTTTCTATTGTGCTTAGTAGCTTAAGGTTCTCTTTGCACTGGTTTTCTCAAGGGAGTGATGAAAGCTCCCCTTGTGCTAATGGATTAAGATTGACGATCAACTGCTCATGGCCTGTGTTAAAAACCTTTATTTACCTATGCAATAAACGTCAGTTTTTTCAAGATCATTAATTATATTTAATATCGGTTTTGAAAGTAATATTCCTAGTCAAATCTACGAACAAGTGAGCGCGCAATTGTACACAAGTTCGTACACTTTTTCATCTCTTTTTCATCATAATCTAAGTCTTGATTGAGTAGACTCACACAGTCATGATAATTTTTGATGGGCGTTTTGAATAATCAAATTTCTTTTTCAAACATTAAAAAAGTAGTTTTTTAAAAAAGAAATTGTGCATTGCATTCACTGTTTTAACCGAAAAACCTTTCTAACTTCTTTTTACAAAATATCCGTGCAAACTATTCTCTCCGTATAAGTCGTCTTATATCAGTATCAGTGCTCTTTGAAGAACATATAACAATGAGATTCAGTTCTTGATCGGTGTTTGAAAAAATGGACACACAAAAATATCAAATATCTAAAAGATTGAAATTCTTGCTGTTGATCGAGCTGACGGGTTATTGACTGTCAACTTCAGAAATGAATCCAATGAAATTTCTTTAACAAGAAATGCTATTTTCTTATGCCCGTACATGGATACGTTTTCCTCAATGTTGTCTCAAGTGTTATTTCTGGCCAAATATCCAATATACGAGATCTTTTGCTCTGAGCCAGACCAGACATGTCCGTCTTTTCAAGTATAAGTATGGTTAAGGAATGAAGTTTGTCTAATGCTTTGTTTAGTTACTTGAAATCTTTCATTCAATCCAAACAACTTGTGAAACCCTTATTCATTAATTTTTTAACCTTCCAGCTGATAGTGCCTCCAAAGCGTCCGTCAACTCGACGTCTTCATATTAAATGGTTATTATTCTATTTGATCAACTTCAGTACTTTAAAGATGGACCAATATTTTCGTATATTGCCTTGGCATTTTGCCCTCCATTGAGCTAGAGGCCACATCTGAGTCTTCAGTTTCGTAGTCATCGTAGAATTCTAAAGTGGTTTTGCACGCAAATAAACAAAACATGATAATGACACCGCATGTTGCAACACATATTACCAGAGCAAACACTATTACTGCACCTTCCATAGTCGGAACCGAAGTCTTGTATCAGGGCTGTCAACCCCCGAGATATTCAAATCTGGAGAATTGATAGGGAAGGGACATGACGTCACAGCGCGTCAAAAAGCGCGCGAAAAGGCGTCTTTCGCTTTGTAACATTTGATGTGATTGGTTTATTTCTGACCAATCAGATTATCGCTTATATTACAATGGCCTGCTTGCAAGAACAGTTTATGAGGAACGTTTTGATTTTGTTAGCGATGCAAAATAACACAAACAACATGAAATAATTGGAATTTTATGGTTGTGAAAGTCTAGTCTCACAAGACAAGAAATGGCCAGCTTCGGGGATTATCCGGGAGATTTGATACTCTAATCTGGAGACCGGGAGACACGCATGGCACAGAATGGCCGGTCACATACGGGACTTTTTCATTGACAAAGCGCCAAATTCAAACTGCTGCTCATCCAGGTGTAGAGCACTTAATGAGGCAACTACAAAGCAAATCTACTAAAATCCGCTAACCTCAACAAAAAAATCTAAAATTTCACTGTTAAAGAAATTTATTTTTCCTTGTGCACATAGTGCATCTGAAAGATAAGAAAATTGTCTTTCATTTGCACCCTTTACAATGAAGTTTAATTTTGGTTTTAACACCCGAAATTAAACCCAAATATAGCTGAATTTGGGGTTTAAAATGTATGTACTGTAATATTCACGGCTGTTTTTTAGGATTCTGTTCGAAGTTTTTAGATTTGCACATGGTGCAAACCAAAGATACTAGTGTGCTTAACATTTTGTACCCTTTACATTTATGTTTTTACCTTATTATGAGTACCGAAATCCATGTAAAAGTATTGGTGAGCCTCTCTCTCCCCCTAAGCGCGCCAAATTTAAAACACCTGGATCACTCAAGGACAAAGGCCTTTCGTCGGCACCGTTTACTGTTGGCGAGACGAAGCCAGCCTTTTGTTTTAGTTGTCAAGTAAGACAACAAACAACTCATCGTGATCATTCATTGAATCTTTTACTCGAAGTCGAACTCAAGTCGCTTGAGTTTGATTCACAACTTTAGTTGCCAAGTAAAACAACAAACAACTCATCGTGATCATTCATTGAATCTTTTACTCGAAGTCGAACTCAAGTCGCTTGAGTTTGATTCACAACTTTAGTTGCCAAGTAAAACAACAAACAACTCATCGTGATCATTCATTGAATCTTTTACTCGAAGTCGAACTCAAGTCGCTTGAGTTTGATTCACAACTTTAGTTGCCAAGTAAAACAACAAACAACTCATCGTGATCATTCATTGAATCTTTTACTCGAAGTCGAACCAAAGTCGCTTGAGTTTGATTCACAACTTTAGTTGCCAAGTAAAACAACAAACAACTCATCGTGATCATTCATTGAATCTTTTACTCGAAGTCGAACTCAAGTCGCTTGAGTTTTATTTACAACTTTAGTTGTCAAGTAAAACAACAAACAACTTATCGTGATCATTCATTGAATCTTTTACTCGAAGTCGAACTCAAGTCGCTTGAGTTTGATTCACAACTTTAGTTGCCAAGTAAAACGACAAACAACTCATCGTGATCATTCATTGAATCTTTTACTCGAAGTCGAACTCAAGTCGCTTGAGTTTGATTCACAACTTTAGTTGCCAAGTAAAACAACAAACAACTCATCGTGATCATTCATTGAATCTTTTACTCGAAGTCGAACTCAAGTCGCTTGAGTTTGATTCACAACTTTAGTTGTCAAGTAAAACAACAAACAACTCATCGTGATCATTCATTGAATCTTTTACTCGAAATCGAACCAAGTCGCTTGAGTTTGATTCACAACTTTAGTTGTCAAGTAAAACAACAAACAACTTATCGTGATCATTCATTGAATCTTTTACTCGAAATCGAACCAAGTCGCTTGAGTTTGATTCACAACTTTAGTTGTCAAATTAAACAACAAACAACTCATCGTGATCATTCATTGAATCTTTTACTCGAAGTCGAACCAAAGTCGCTTGAGTTTGATTCACAACTTTAGTTGCCAAGTAAAACAACAAACAACTTATCGTGATCATTCATTGAATCTTTTACTCGAAAGCGAACCAAGTCGCTTGAGTTTGATTCACAACTTTAGTTGTCAAATTAAACAACAAACAACTCATCGTGATCATTCATTGAATCTTTTACTCGAAGTCGAACTCAAGTCGCTTGAGTTTGATTTACAACTTTAGTTGTCAAGTAAAACAACAAACAACTTATCGTGATCATTCATTGAATCTTTTACTCGAAGTCGAACTCAAGTCGCTTGAGTTTGATTCACAGCTTTAGTTGCCAAGTAAAACAACAAACAACTCATCGTGATCATTCATTGAATCTTTTACTCGAAGTCGAACTCAAGTCGCTTGAGTTTGATTCACAACTTTAGTTGCCAAGTAAAACAACAAACAACTCATCGTGATCATTCATTGAATCTTTTACTCGAAGTCGAACTCAAGTCGCTTGAGTTTGATTCACAACTTTAGTTGTCAAGTAAAACAACAAACAACTCATCGTGATCATTCATTGAATCTTTTACTCGAAGTCGAACTCAAGTCGCTTGAGTTTGATTCACAACTTTAGTTGCCAAGTAAAACAACAAACAACTCATCGTGATCATTCATTGAATCTTTTACTCGAAGTCGAACTCAAGTCGCTTGAGTTTGATTCACAACTTTAGTTGCCAAGTAAAACAACAAACAACTCATCGTGATCATTCATTGAATCTTTTACTCGAAGTCGAACCAAAGTCGCTTGAGTTTGATTCACAACTTTAGTTGCCAAGTAAAACAACAAACAACTCATCGTGATCATTCATTGAATCTTTTACTCGAAAGCGAACCAAGTCGCTTGAGTTTGATTCACAACTTTAGTTGTCAAATTAAACAACAAACAACTCATCGTGATCATTCATTGAATCTTTTACTCGAAGTCGAACTCAAGTCGCTTGAGTTTGATTTACAACTTTAGTTGTCAAGTAAAACAACAAACAACTTATCGTGATCATTCATTGAATCTTTTACTCGAAGTCGAACTCAAGTCGCTTGAGTTTGATTCACAGCTTTAGTTGCCAAGTAAAACAACAAACAACTCATCGTGATCATTCATTGAATCTTTTACTCGAAGTCGAACTCAAGTCGCTTGAGTTTGATTCACAGCTTTAGTTGCCAAGTAAAACAACAAACAACTCATCGTGATCATTCATTGAATCTTTTACTCGAAGTCGAACTCAAGTCGCTTGAGTTTGATTCACAACTTTAGTTGCCAAGTAAAACAACAAACAACTCATCGTGATCATTCATTGAATCTTTTACTCGAAGTCGAACTCAAGTCGCTTGAGTTTGATTCACAACTTTAGTTGCCAAGTAAAACAACAAACAACTCATCGTGATCATTCATTGAATCTTTTACTCGAAGTCGAACTCAAGTCGCTTGAGTTTGATTTACAACTTTAGTTGCCAAGTAAAACAACAAACAACTCATCGTGATCATTCATTGAATCTTTTACTCGAAGTCGAACCAAGTCGCTTGAGTTTGATTCACAACTTTAGTTGCCAAGTAAAACAACAAACAACTCATCGTGATCATTCATTGAATCTTTTACTCGAAAGCGAACCAAGTCCCTTGAGTTTGATTCACAACTTTAGTTGTCAAATTAAACAACAAACAACTCATCGTGATCATTCATTGAATCTTTTACTCGAAGTCGAACTCAAGTCGCTTGAGTTTGATTCACAACTTTAGTTGTCAAGTAAAACAACAAACAACTTATCGTGATCATTCATTGAATCTTTTACTCGAAGTCGAACTCAAGTCGCTTGAGTTTGATTCACAGCTTTAGTTGCCAAGTAAAACAACAAACAACTCATCGTGATCATTCATTGAATCTTTTACTCGAAATCGAACCAAGTCGCTTGAGTTTGATTCACAACTTTAGTTGTCAAGTAAAACAACAAACAACTCATCGTGATCATTCATTGAATCTTTTACTCGAAGTCGAACTCAAGTCGCTTGAGTTTGATTCACAACTTTAGTTGTCAAATTAAACAACAAACAACTCATCGTGATCATTCATTGAATCTTTTACTCGAAGTCGAACCAAGTCGCTTGAGTTTGATTCACAGCTTTAGTTGCCAAGTAAAACAACAAACAACTCATCGTGATCATTCATTGAATCTTTTACTCGAAGTCGAACTCAAGTCGCTTGAGTTTGATTCACAGCTTTAGTTGCCAAGTAAAACAACAAACAACTCATCGTGATCATTCATTGAATCTTTTACTCGAAATCGAACCAAGTCGCTTGAGTTTGATTCACAACTTTAGTTGCCAAGTAAAACAACAAACAACTTATCGTGATCATTCATTGAATCTTTTACTCGAAGTCGAACTCAAGTCGCTTGAGTTTGATTCACAACTTTAGTTGTCAAATTAAACAACAAACAACTCATCGTGATCATTCATTGAATCTTTTACTCGAAGTCGAACTCAAGTCGCTTGAGTTTGATTCACAACTTTAGTTGTCAAGTAAAACAACAAACAACTTATCGTGATCATTCATTGAATTTTTTACTCGAAATCGAACCAAAGTCGCTTGAGTTTGATTCATAATAACTTTAGTTGCTGAGTAAAAAAACACACTATTCATCGTGATCATTCATTGAATCTTTTCCTTTTTTTGTAGCTCGTAATCATTCGTTACTGTAACAAAAAAAATTTTGTTTCTAAATAGTTCGTATGTGTCTTAAAACACTGGTAGAATACTGCCAAGAGCATCTGATATTTTTCTCTTATTCTCTCTTTTTTTCATTACACACACCGAACGCATAATTTATTAGTAGAATTAAACACCGGAGTATGAAAGCTAATCGTCCAGAAAGACAATAGAAGTGACATGTCAAGACCAGCTCTCTCAAATGGCGGGAAACCAAGTAAGAGCGATCCAATCAGGAGTGTGTTGAAGTCATTATAAAGGCAGCGCATTAATTAGTAGGCCGGCTTAGAAAAAAATGGGAGCTGGAAGTACATGTCCGGGAGAACAATAGCCATTCTGTGCCATGGTCCAAAATCTGGAGACTCCCGGTTTATCCGGGAGAGTTGACAGCCCTGTGTATGTAATTCTTGGTTAATTTATGCCGGTTAGGGGGCTAATATTCTATGGAAATTCCTTCACATTACTTAGTACTTCGATAAAATAAGTGCAAACAGTATTGTCTTACATGCATGAATAATGATGATGACATGGCACAATGAAAAGAAAAGAGAACGAAAAGCAGAAAATAGTAAAAGAACTATGATAACAGAAGGATATGCAAATAAGCCGCTAGAAAGGAGATGGAATGATGATAACCAAGATAAGAGATAAGACTGCAAATAATATATATATTTAGACGCTGCCTACAAAAGCGGAGCTCCCAATAGCAGAGGGAGCCCAATTAAGGTGGCTGGACCCCCTCACGCTTGACCGCTACCTTCCACTTTTGGAACGCTGGTGCATAAACGTGTTTTATCCGATTGCAAATCTTTTTTGCAAATAAGTCACATAAAGATTGAATTAATGTTTGATGCAGTTTTTAGTGAGATCGGACGTCATAACACGTGATTATGATGAAATATTTGTTTTCGTTTAGGAAATAATTTTAGCCTTTCAGAGCGTTCAACACTAAAATGCTTCGTACCACATAATTATATACTGGATGCCTCCATTTGTGGGGATTTTTGAAAAAATCTATCTAGCTAATTATGAGATATTTGAGATTATTTAAATATAATGCATAATCTACTTCAAAACTAAACAATGGATTTCATACGGCCGAAATTAATATTTAAGAGCTATATATTCACAAAAGTCATTGCTCATTTAGTCATTTTACTCTGTATCTAGTTTTAAAAGGAACATTTTGAAGGTAATCGACTTATGCGATTTTGTAAAAACGTATAATGCAGAAGACGGGGTAAACATTTGATGCGCACTTTTCATCGCAATTTTCTAGTCAATCTTACTAGATCTTCCATTATTCTAAAATCCGTTGATCATTTCTCTCAAAACTACGTCAGTATACAAATTAGAACTTAAACTAATATTACACAAAATTGCAAGACTATTGAACTCATTTAAAGCGGTCTAAAGCGAACGAAAAATACAGAAAACATTGATCGTTTCCCAACGATTTGATGCTCTGGGAATTCTATTGTTTGCTAATGACCATAACACCAAATTCTTTCGCACCATGCACGGTCTGATCTCGCTTGGCCGCTTTCCGATTTACTCCCGAACCATGGTAATACACAGTTTTTTTTTATTCAAACAAGGGACGTTTGTCACAACTCTCAATTTGCAATCGGATAAAACACGTTTATGCACCAGCGTTCCAAAAGTGGAAGGTAGCGGTCAAGCGTGAGGGGGTCCAGCCACCTTAAGATAAAACTGAAAGACGAAAATAAAATCCATCGGGCAAAAAATCTTCAATTTTTTCTCTCCATCGAGATGAAAACAATGTCCCCCAAGTGAAACCGCATCGTTTTCTTCGAGTCTTTGTTTTCGAGCTTAGTACTCTCCCACTTAAGGCCGGTTTAGACGGTACGATTTTCGCCTACAACTATCGTATACAACACGCTCGCGTCTGTCGTTAGGCGAGTTGTAGGCTTGATTTACACGCTACGACTCGAGTTGTAGGATGGCGCGAACGTGTTTTATACGATAGTTGTAGGCAAAAATCGTATCGTCTAAACCGGCCCTTAGAAATTTTGCCACATATACACAACCCACCACCGTCCACCCCAGGGGCTAGTTTTGTTCTTGAAAAATTCTTCGACAAAGTGTTGCATGACCGACATTTTTACGCTTTGAATTCCTTGTTAATTTTACTTGAAAAACGAAAGATAAGTACAGATAATCCAATAAAATGTCAAGTTGAGTGAAATTTACCTTGGATGAGTCAAGATTACATTAAAATCCAAATTTCGGAGATTTCCTATCTTTTTATGGACAAATGAACACGACCCACAGAATAGAAAACTGCGTAAAAGAAAAGGTGAGCAAAACATAAGCTTACTTTTACTTCTTTTACATGACAATGTTTGGTTATCGATATGAAGAGCTTAGGTTTTTGTAAGAACCGTATTTTTACCGCAATGAAATTGAGAAAATAAATGATTAGGTACCATCAGCGAGAGAAAATTGGCTGGAGATCATTAACTAACTAAACTAGTGAAATGATACCCTGCGAGCAGAGTCTCCTTTTAACTCCTCTGGGCGAGAGAAGGAAAGGAGACTCTGCAGAAATCGTGTATTTCTTTTGTAGTGCCGTAATCCAAAAATCTGGATAATGAGATGCATAATTTCAGGTTTCTCCCGTAGAGGAGTTAAAAGCAGACTCTGCTCGCAGGGTAGTGAAATGAAGGCCCTGAACATTAAAACCAAATGTGTCATCAGTTCAAACTAGTCAGTTTTCTGATCCTAATTCTTCAATAAAATATTTTTATTCCTTTTGTATAAGCCTCAACTACTTTCGCTAAGCTTGAAAACATAAGCTATGAATACTAGATTTTGAGATTCGATTTTAATTTGATTCTTTTTCATCTGTTTTCATGCTCGAGAAAGATACGGAACTGAATCACGAACGACCAAATGCAAGACGTTTTCGAAGAACAAAGTTTACATGATTCAGATAAACTTGTTAAAAAACAACTGATGAGACAAAATAGTTAAATATTCGGTGCAGTTTTATATTTCATTCAATATTTAAATAAATTATGGATAGAAAGATATAAAATTATTGAATGAAAGTCTTCTTTTGTTTGCCGATGGGACCCCGCGATAGGAGGCGAACAAAGCTGTATTTTTCTTGAACCAAAAACATACGCAGGCTATAGTATCAGCGTCTTGTTTAGTAGTATAGGGAATGGGGGTTCCAGCGCAATCTCAACACGGGCAAGACCCGTGGCAAAAATCCACCTACGGACAATCCCCACTCCAAGTGTGGTTGGGGGCAACAGCGCAAATATGTTAGTCTATATATGGAGTGCGAAGATTGTAAAGAGTTTGTTTATGATTTCTGTGTAAAGTGCTTGAAACCCAAGTTTGTACCTACTAAACCAAATAAGTATATTTGTTGTGGTAAGAAAATGCAAATAGAAGACGACACGTCAGCACAGTGTTACGAGTGCGGTAAAAATATTCGTAATGCCGTGCCTTGTGCTACCAAAGAGCAATATTATTCCAACGGAGGTCGTAAGAAGACGCCATACAAAAGAATAAAATACTTTAGGGACTGGATGAGTCATATCCAAGGTTATCGACCGGTATATTTAGACAACGAAGTAAGGAAGAAAATCATAGACCACTTAGAAGAGACAACCCCGCAAAGTCTACGGAAAACGCTGAAAAAATTAAAGCTAGGGAAATATTACAAAGCTATTCCCTATCTTTTGTCTGAAATTACCGGTAAGTCTATTCCCGAGGTTTCTGATATGACAAAAGCCGAGTGGATGTTTTGTCGGCTGGATAAGGATATTCCTTATTACCCTGATGTAATCTACGAAATATTTCACGAAATCGACCCCAACCACCCCCTCTTAGGATGGATTCCAAGAAGATAGTGAATCTTATGACATAAGATGAGAAATTAGCATAAATCTTATGCCATAAGATTACGCGTAATTTCCAGACTGTCGTTCGATATGTAAACGAAATCCCGTCACGCTCTTTTCAAAGCAGATGTTTACTGAGCAAGCTTTCTTTGAAGCTCTTCTTTTGCCTCCTGGTAGATCTTTTTGCGAGATTCCTCGGAAAGATCTTTTACGACTGTTTTTTTATTCCTCATGTCCGACTTTAATTTCTCGTACTTTTCCTCTTCGGCTAAGATAAGCGAGAATTCTACGTCGTCTATCTTTCTGTCACGCAAAGCCTTTGAGACAAGGTCAGTGATCGTATTTACTTTAGCCCTTGACAGAGCTATTGTCGTGTCGTGTTTTGATATTTTGCTTGACAACTGTTTCATAATGCCTGTCGTAACAGCGGAAACAATGCCGCAGACGGCTCCAACGCTGGCCAAAGGAACGCCAACGACTATTCCAGGCCCGGTAAGTGAGGTGGCAACGCCGGTGCCTGTTAACGCCACGGACATGGAGCCGGAAGTTATCGCGATTTTATGTAATATGCTTCGGGCTCTAGCATACTTTTTTCGGACTTTTTCGTAGTGTTTTGCCTGCCCTTCCAAGTAAGCTAAGATTAAGTTCGCTTTATTCAGACGAAAGTTTTCGGCGTTTAGTTCATTAGGTGTAGTATAGGGAACATCTGGGTACAACTTAGGTGCTGATGGTATAACATCCATTATATATACTAATGTACGACGCTTTTGGGAATGATATTGAGGAGCAGCCACATCACGACAACCGGGATTACTGGAATTGGAGAGCATTTAGGAAGATGTTTCCGCACGCGGATGCTAGTAAGTTCGAAAGGAGGCCTGATGGGATTTACTTCAACGGCTCCAGGATGTACAGCAACGAGGATTTGAAGCCTACGCTGGTTAATCAAATAGACGATCAACTGAAGCATTCGCCAATGCATAAGCCAACGCATGTTGAACCCAGTTGGTCAAAGGAATTATTGCTTGGTACCAGTACTTATCCGATACCCGCAGTTTCATTTGATGAACACCCAAGTTTGGACCTAACGTTGAACATGCGGATCTCTAACAACCATTCCTTTCCGTTAAAGGTGCGAGATATCTTCAAAAACGTGCCCATTGTTCATACCACCGCTAAGGAATCTCATGAATGGTTAAGCGGTCCTAACATGCGTTATTGGCCGCAGCCACTAAACTTTGCAGTTTGGTGTGCCACTAGCGGCTGTGGTGTAAGCGCAAGCTTGATGAAGAATTCAATATTTATGTTTCATTTTCACTTCACGGTTAGAAGAATACTGCATGAGATGGGCGTTACTGCATTACCGGGAGATGCCACGTTTTATCCAAGAGATAATAAATACAGCGTGCCGGCTTATGACAGACTTTGTAAGGAGTTCGACGTTGTAGGGAAGGATTTCCGATGCACTGCCGGCGCTAACAATGGTCTGGGGCATATTTGGGCTTATTGGGGGATTGGTGGACACGAGCTAAGTGATAAGGAAGTTCATGCGTTGCGGCTACGATGGAACACTGGGTATCACAAAGAAACTCACGACAGTAGCACCTTCTTTGAACCAAACGCTAAGACCACTAAGGAAGTCAGAGACGGACCTCTGTTCAAAGACGAGGGTGGTAAGTATGCAGGGGCTAATCCACTGATTATCAAAATTACCAACGACGAGCAAACAAAGCAATATCTTAATTTCATACCCCCAGAAGGTAAAGGACTAACCAAAGCCGGCCTTGCCCGTTTAAACCGCAGTATAGAAGCTTACGTGTATTCTATCCTTGGAGCTCAGGTAAACACCCGATCCAGCATAATCGGAAATACTGGCGCCGCAGAAGAGACGCGAGCCGAAGCCTTGATCTTATTCGAAAGTTCGATTTTGGAGGGCGATATTAGCAAGGGCGTACAGCGTTACCAACTAGCTATACAAAATTCTAAGGCAAGGTTGGACTATGCAATAGCCCCGGGTTGTTGGTTAATGCCTAGTAATTTATCTATAAATACTGGTTCTGTAGTAGGATACAACAACAAACTTCAACGAGCTACTAAGGATATGAAGTTTGGGGTGAACGACGTGAACTCTGACACTCTTAGGAACATTCCTCACTTCGTAGAGAAGCCAAAAAAGTCACACGAAACGAAGCTACCCGTAGTTAAGAAACCATCAAAGAAGGTCCTGCCTGCGATACCTGAGGAATATGACCATAACTTACTAAAGGCCGGCCTAGCAGCTGCAAGCATTGGTCTGAGTTATTATATATGGCGATGAACAACCCCTACGTAACTGGAGTAGATTGTGTTTATACGACTTACACAGGCGAGAAAAAATACACCCAGGCATCTTGGGTTGATGTCACGGGGATGTCTGTGAATTTGAACTACTCGGGAAAGAAGCTGATAATATGCAGCATTTGCATTGGCACGAGCAGCCATGCCAACGTGGGCTTTAGGTTCCTGGATGAGAATGGCGTACTGCAGCCTATGCGCGTGAAAACGAATAACAGGGAGCCCACGCATTTTTCAGTAGAGCCTAACCCCAGGAGCTCCGAAAATCATTCCGTTTGGACTTTTCATATGGTTGCTGATTGCCATGGGAAAGTAAAGCTGCAAATGCGTGTAGACGACACCGGGAGCGTTTGCGTAAATAGCATAGAAAACCAAAGGGATGAGTCTTATAATCACAAGACCATTAGTACTCTTACGGTAATGAGCCTTTAAATATATGAATCCACATGTAAAAGAAGATTGGTTTCTTCATTACTTAGGGGAGGAGCTTTACGCCGCTAAGAAATGGCATGAAACTGGGTTGTGGGTAAGGGTTGGGGGTTTGGGGGTAGTCGTGTGCACCATTAGCATTACGACGGGGTACTCATGCAATGCCGGCTTTAGGATTGTTGATGAGAACGATCACCCATTACCACCCTATAGGACGAAAGATAATAATAGGATTTCGGCTCATTTTACGTCGGAACCCCCTGTGAATAGCACGGAAGACATAACGCCAGTAACCTTTCACATGATAGTTAATTGCGAATATGCGAAGCTTCAATTTTACCCAAGTGAAGGCAGCATTCGAACGAACGTTGCTCCGGTCGTTGCTCCTTTCCCCGACGCTGCTTGGAATCATAAGACGATTTGCACTATGACCGCCATACCGTTAGTTCCGCATTATCAAGGCGGCGCGAATACTATCTTTACTTATCCCCAGTCGAGGATGCCTCGGGTACCCGACGACGATAAGCCTGATAAGATTAACCCTTCATCTTCTTCAGGAGGACCACCCCAATAGCGACGACTAATATCCAAATGTTATTCCCCACGAACTTTAACAATTCTCCGCCGGTCCTAAGTGCCAAGGAAACAACCGAACCCAGCAGCCCAGGCAAGCCGGCTGCCATCTTTTTTCCCAAGTCCGTCAGCCCATTGCCTAATTTCTTTACGCCCGCGCCCGTAGCCTTAAGCGCGGATAGGATAACTCCTACTACGGTGCTAATAGCAACCGCGAATGCCAGCGGAACACCATACTTCAAAAGGGCTCTTTTTATCTTTTCCTTGGTGGTAAGCCCCAGCTCCCTTTCCTTACCTTCTATTTGCGTTTGTAATTCCGCCAGTCTTTCCTGAAGGGCTCCTACTTCCCTTCGTGCTGCCTCCCTTTCCTCTTCGGAGCGAGTTTGGTCCACAGCTGCTTCCTGCTGCCGTTCTAATTGGCCCTGCAGGTCTTCGACGGTCTCCTGAAGTTGTCTTATTTCCAGATCCTTTTCAGCCATTTGTGCTATGATGCGCCTTTCCCTGGCGTGACTCTCCACTAATTCATTTCCTATTTGTATTAGCTGCTCATCCTTACCAGCCAAGCGGCTAAAGGCATTCTGAAAGTCCTTTACGGCAGCGGTTTTTTCATCTAACAACTTAGATATTCGCTGTCGAAAATCGGCAACTTCGGCGACACGACTTTCAAGAGTAGCCCTGTTTGCCCTCATGACTTCGTTTTCCATTTCCCTAAATCTTTCCTTAAGGACGTCGTTTTCCAGCTCTAGTTGCTTAAAATATGTTCTAAGCGCCGCCAAATCCTCGCTTGCCTTTAAGAGGTCCTTGCGCTCCCTGGTGATTCGCTGCAAGTCGTTGTTAGCTGCCTCCTTTTGGGTATTAACGTCGGCCAATTCTCGGTGTGCTTCCGCTAAATTATATGCGTTGACGGATTTCTTTATGGCGTCTACTGGTAAGGCACGGTATTCACTTATCTTGGCTTCCAATTCCTCTTTTTGAGCGTTTAGCGCAGCGACTTCCTCTGTCTTAGCTTGGAGCGTTTCGCTTAGCGTTCCTATTTGCGCTCTTAATTCTTCGTGCGTTCCATAGCCGCCTGCAAAGGTCGGTAATCTAACTGCATTAACAAGGAACCTATCAAAAGACTGTTGCATTTCCTCCCTAGCCAAGTCACGCTGCGTGGTCAAGTTGGGCTCTCCAAGCGCCTCCGTGACTCCTTTGGGAAGCTGGTTGTTAAGCAGGCTGGTATTTCTCCTTTGATACAGGTTGTGCCATTTTTCCCTACCCGATTCTCTAACTTGAACCTGCCCTTTGTCTCCTATTTGGAAGTCCAAAGTAGCCAGGTTTATGTTTGGGTATCGCTCTCTTAGGTCATTGAGGAGGTCCGCTGTTAAGTCCGACCGCACGCCAAGGGATTCCATTTGTAAGTACTCCGGAATGGGTGTGTGGGGGTTCTTAGACTTGAATTTATCTCTTAAGGAACGCATAGCATCGCGGGCCCTGCTGCCATACTTGCGTGTTAGCTTGTCGAAGAGGCCTCGGGAGTCTACGTTGTTATCAGGAAGCAAAGACTCGTATTCTTCGTCGTTAATGTCGACTTGACCTTCTTCGGTAAGGGGATCGAAATCCGTTCCTTTTGCTTCCATTATATATGATAAGCTCAAAGTTAAACCCCAACATATTACCTAAGCAGGTCGGCGGACTGAAAGCAGAACGCACCTTTCACCGGGTTACATTCACGCCTTCTAGCGCAAAGCCAGGTGAGACGCTGTATGTGGGCGTACCCCGCCTAACGGATAACCTAGTATTGGTTCCTGGTACCTTGGCTTTAAGGTTTGACCTAGCAATACAACCAAGCACCAAGGACAAGCGCTATACCGTCAATAACGTGGGTAGGAACCTCGTTTCTAAGATGAGAATCAAGTTCGCAGGGGAATCCCTCTTGGATTTGAATAGGTACGACCTGTACACCACGTATAAGGATCTGTGGCTAACAGCCTTTGACCGTGCACAAAAGATAGAGCAGGGAATTGGAAGCGTTATTCTTCGTAAGCTTCGCAGCGATACTAACCCCGCGCCTACTGACTCCAGCGGAGCAACCGCAGTAGCAGACGCGACGAGGGTAAAGACTGCCTATGGTAGCAAGTACGTTATCCCTTTGGATTTCGAAGTAATTACGAGTCATGGTGTGTACTACCCCAGGCAGTTATCCGAGTTACAGTTTGAAGTAACCTTGGTAGACACTACAAATGTCATAGGAGGCATGGACAGCGCAATCAGTGGAGCCGTGGATCCCTATTCTATCACCAACTTAGAGCTGCAGTACGAGACCGTGTACAGCGAAGAGCTGGCCCGTAGCGCTGGCATGGAATACAGCTCCGGAAAGGCATTCCTTTACGACCACGTAGTGATGTATAAGACATTTAGCTTCCTGGATAAGACGGACGAGGTTATCAACCAAAGCATTAACCTCCCCCGAAGAAGTCTCACGGGGCTGATGTTGGTGTTTGCCAAACCCTACGAAGCCGGTAAGCGCGACTCCGAGGCCTTTCACAACCCCAACATTACTAACGTGGGGGTCAACATAAACGGCGTTCCAAACAAGGTCTACTCCCAGGGGATAAAGCCTGCAGACGTGTACAGAGAGGCCATGCGCAAGTTTGGCGACCAAATTAGCCCCGAGGAATTCTTTAAGGATAAGTATGCGCTGTGGATTGACATGCGCACCATTAACGACGAAGACCTACATGGCCAGGGTTTACGTTTAGTAAATACGCAGGATGGTATCACTTTGGAGATCAAACGCACCAAGAATGCCTCCGCGGGCGACGGCGATAAGATAAACGCATACATTTTCGTAGTCTCAGACGCGCAACTGAGCGTAGAAATGAATCAGCTAAAGAGCGTTGCGTATTAAAATATCGTTGGTATATAATGCTTCGCGTATTCGAAAACAACGACAACAAACTGCAATGCATAGTGCAAGGCGATAAACTTTACTTCAAAGCGAAGGAGGTGGCGGCGGCGTTGGGCTACGTAAATTCCAGAAAAGCGGCGTCTGATCACGTATCAGAGGAAAACAGGGTAACTTTGAAGTCTTTAAAGGGTGTAACTCAGCGTGACACCCTTAACGCACAACCCAATGCCGTGTATTTGACGGAGGAAGGTCTTTACGAATTGATATTCGGATCTGAAAAGGCTGAAGCAAAAAAGTTCAGGAAATGGGTGTTGGGTGACGTTCTACCCACGCTAAGGAAGACAGGTAAATACGATATGGAGAAGCGATTCAATGGTTCAAATCCAATGGCATTTAAGATAGAAACGGAGGCAGACATACACGATAGAACCGTACACAGGGTGCGTAGGTTCTACTCGCACGTAATCATAGTTCCAGGTCTTGGAGAACTGCAGGACACCGCAAGTAAGCGCATTAAAAGCTGGCGGAAAGGCTACCAGGCAGGTCAACCTGATCTGCTGATCCTTAACAACCATAATAAATACAATGGATTATGCATAGAATTGAAGACACCCAAAGGCACCGGCGTATTGTCCGAGAAACAAAAGGTAATGTTGGAACGATATGAAGAAAATGGATATTTAACCATCGTAAGCAATGATTATGATCTACTTTGCAGGGAAATAGACGAATATGTTGCCGGTATTCGCATTCCTTGCCCTTGGTGCATTAAGGTATTCAAAGGTCAAGACACTTTAAGCACGCACCTTAAAATATTTCATAGGTATAATGATTCTTGAACAAACACACTGGCGAGATCTGTCGCAAGGCGTTTCATATCGAATAAAAAACTACGTCGCATTCGAAGACATCGACCGTTTGAGGTTGGTCTTAGAACGCGACGGTCAGGAATACAGCCTTTGGGCGCCTGACTGTGTGAGATACATACTGCAGGGTGAAGAATATACACACCTACGCAGTCATGGTAAGGTAAACGGCCGATGGAAGTTTGACATCGAACGTCGAGCGGAGGATAATCCGTTGTGCGACTAATCCTCTTCATGGGCGGATAAGTAGTCATCTGCTGTGTCTGCCCTCATTTTTTCCGCCATTTCATACGCTGATAAGGTAATAGTCACACCTCCTAGGAACGCTGCGATGTAAGGTAACATTATACCTTAAGTAGATTCCACTCTTTTCTTACCAACAGATAATGATCTAAGGGCTTAGGGCCATCGTAAAGGCAGCACCAAATATGTTGGCCGCTGCGTTGACAGCCACATCGGTCGCAGATGCCATCCCAGTGTTCTCGGTTCTCCCATTTTACTCCTTCGTAGTCGTCAAAGCATACGAAGTCTTCGTCGATCTCCTTCTTACGTCGCGTGAGCACCCGGCCGGTTTTCAAGGGGGCAACATCGCTCTGCTAAATCGCCGTGGGTCTCGCAGACCACATCTGTGAGGTCATAGCGACGGCAGCGGTACTTATGCCAGTTTTCTTCGAAGAGGGGTTCATCGCATCGGCGGCAATGACCTTTAAGGCAGACTCTATGCTCGCGGTGATATCGTAGGGCCTGTGCTGTGGACAGTTCCTTACCGCAGTCACCGCAAACAGTGCTGATGGTCTTCTGACAGACTTTCTTGGAAAGATGGTATTGCAGTCGCTGCTTGCTACTAAAAGCTCTATCACATTGCACGCACTTCATATATATACCTTATTTTTTATTGTTATTTTGTTAAACCCTGTAAGAGGGTTTTAGGATAGAGTCTATTATTTCTTGTTATTTTGTTAAATCATCGTTGAAACCAGCAAAAAGATAATCATGTTAACCATTCTTCGATTACGATGATTTAACAAAATAACAATAAAAAATAGACCCTTGCTTGAGACCTCTTTGCAGCATTTGGCGAAATAACGATAAAAAATAGGTCCTTACTTGAGACCTCTTTGCAGCATTTAACAAAATAACAATAAAAAAGAAAGACCTATGCTAATTCCCCTTGCCGGGGGCTTAGTAAGATCTTCTTTGCGACCTCTTACTCTTCTCGAACGTCGTCTAAAGTCCTTTGTGCTTTAGTATCCGCGGGACACCAATGTCCAACGAAGTCTTCTTCAGAGAATACCTTATTACAGTGACGGCAGGTGTATTTTTTACACGGTTTGGGTATCGGTGTTTGGGAGGGATTATGCAGTCAGCAGGTAGTTCGCACGTAATGCAGTCCATATATCTATGGGGGATATCGAATGAAGTCCTTAATGGACTCCTTAGCCCAGCCCGCCATTGTCAAAAGCGCGCCAAACCGTTCTGCACGCTTCAGACCACACATTTCATCGTACAATTCCTGTACGCGCTCTTTTAACCGGTCTATCTCCTCCCTTTGCATTTCTATGGTGTCTTTTTTATCCTTTGCGTCGCCGGCGATCCTTCTTACTGCGTCCACTGGGTCCATTGTATATATAATGGATCCGAATCATATTCCCTGCAATGCTCTGATAGTAGGACCCACCGGCTGCGGAAAGACCCAGTTCATCGTGGAGCAGCTATTAGGATCCTTTAGATACCGCTTTGACTACATAGTGCTGCTTTGTCCCACCTACGTGAATAACCGCACCTGGGAAGGCATAGAGTGAAAGATGACGACTTCTTCGTAGATATCTTAGATCCTAACGAGTTATCCAGCCATTTGAAGGTTCTGGCATAAGCAATTCCCTAAAGATACGCAGACTTTACTCATACTGGATGACATTGCCTGTGGGGACGACCGTAAAAAGGCGCACCTCCGAATTAGTGAAGCTCGCCTTCAGCGGCAGACACGACAATATCAGCGTTTGGTTGCTCTCGCAGCAGCTTACCAGCGTCTCTAAGCCCTTCAGGGAAAACATAGGCTCTCTCGTAGTATTTATTACTCCGAGCAAGTCTGACCTGGAAACCATTTTAAGCGACTACGGCGGTGAGATACAGCAAAGGAACAGCTGCGACGAATACATGAGGCATTTTA
>NW_028292576.1:468249-574319 GCF_029948245.1 Actinia tenebrosa
TATGGTCCTTGGGTTTTATTCCCGTAGCCCTGGCCCAGCCTCGTTGTTTAAAGCGGAGTTACCTGGGGAGCCTCTGAGTCCATTCCTTTGCGTTTGGAGGGATCTTCCAGCTCTGTCCAATACTGGTACCGTACCCAAAGAGACCTCCGCCAAGGTTTTATATAAAGTCTTCGACGTGCCTCTGACCCCTGTGGTACGCAGCTTCGGCTCTCCTAATTTAGTGCTGTGGTCGTTCATGGTCTTAGTAAACCACGCCCATGAACTCTGTCCCCGCATCCACTTGCAGCGAGCTTAGGCCATTTCAAGACGCGCTTATGAATCCTACCTAGGGCTTCTGCGACTTCCCCAGAATCCTTACTGGTTATGGGTTCGGCGTCCTTGTATCTGCTTGCGATATCAACTACGGTCAAAGCGTACCTATAGGTCTTCTTTCTCACCTTGTCGTGCGGTAAGAAAAGTCAAGTCCGCCTGATGAACTTCATTGGGGGGCATTTACGGTAAAGCTGGGCCTGGGAATGTACTTAGGCAGCGGGAAATAAACCTGCCAGAGGGATTGTTTTTTAACCAATTCTTAGCCGTCTCTTCTGATAACCCTGGCCGCGGTCGCGAGTTTCTTGATAGCTGACGCTCCTCTCCAATAGCCTTCCGGCCCATAGTAAATCCTTTTAAAGTTTGGTCCTCTACGCGGCCCATTATATGAATTCCAAGACAAGATTGATCTTACGTCCGTTAAAAATCCACCGTCTTTCCGTCCACTTTAATGTGATGTTTATGCTTTCTAACCAAATTAGACAGTCAGAGCTCAAAGAAATGGGAGTGTATTCCACTGGGTCAAATGGATTACCTGGGGCAGAAACTTGGACATAAGAGAAGACTTTTCTCCATTGTTGTAACTATGAACCAAGTCGCAATAGACTTCGTAAGAGGATGCGACTTTCCATTTTACATCATATGTACTGCCGCTATTTATCGTGGTACTAGTAAGGCCGCAGGAGTTCTACCAATGAACTGTCCTTTAAATTAGCGCTTCCACTATTTTTCTTGAATTTCATTTCATGGGGTAATCCTGTGGTAAGAGTGTATCCATGCTTCGCTAGCTCCTTAGCCAGTGTTATTGGGGTGTAATGGGAATCTGGTATTTTTGGTTTGGTGCCGGAAGTTCCAATGACAAAGCCATTAATTAAATTATACCAAGAATTATACAAAGAGCAACTAACCAACCGAACCTTACAGGCTTTGATGGGGGGATTCAGATAAGTGGTAAAGTTATTCTTGTCGCTTTCCAAAAAGACGATCATATATTACAGGGGACAAGTCCCCTTCGTTAGAGCAGATACGTCAAGGCCACGCCTCCTGCCAGCCCTGCGACTCCTACAAAGACCAACTCATTGTCTTTTGTTTCTTAGAAGGCTGGTAGTAATTCTTGAACTGAGGCTTTCTTAACCCCGTTAATGCCGCGGGTGTGCTTGCGCATAAAGTTTGAAGGCGTAGTCTGTGTTTTCGAAGTTCTTATCCGCCTGCATCTTGTCTTGGTAGTTCTTGTCCAACCAATCCCTGTAAGCTTGTCTTTTTTCATTCCAAGTTGCCACGTCCCGCTGATATTTCTCCAGCGCTAAGTCGTGTCTCTTCCTTTCGGCGGCCAAATCTCCGCTGCGATCACCTCTAACTAATCTATCCAAATATTGACCACCATAATTAGCTCCAGTGAATGCTAAGGCTGCAATAACTCCACCTGCGACCACGCTAGCCATTTATACATTAGGGATGTACTTTTCCTTCCGTAGGTAATCCTTTACCATGATAGCCCCGCCAACGGCAGCGGTCATCTTAGCAAAATTAGCGAAGCTCTTGCTTGGGTCTTCAGTAAAGTCTTCTTTGAGCACTTTCTTACCTACCCAACCAATACCCGCAACGATGGAAGTAATGATGGCTGCTTCTTCAACAGTTTTCAACAACGCGGTCGACATTATATTACAAAGCGAGAAGGAAAATCTAGGTCGCCACGGGTGATAAATCTACTCCATTTCAGGGATCTTACTTTTTCTAACAGCCGGTTCCACAGGTGCGCGATACGTTGGTGGTTCTACCTTTTTCGTTGCCCGCCATTGTAAGTAGAGGCTGCCTGCTGCTATAGCGACTCCTAACGCGCCAATGACGTATCCCGGATTAATAAAGGATTCTTCTTCCTCCACCTTTTCTTCTTTTTTGGCTTTATTCTTCCTGTTCATCTCCGCGAGCTTCTTTCCGGCAGCGACTCTGCCCGGAGATTTAGCCTTGGTAATCTTGGTATCTTCTACGGAAGACTTTTCTGGTTGTTCTTCGGTGCCACTCATCTTATATTAAGGGACTTGAAGGACTTGACAAGTTACTTGATGACGACTTGACAATGACTTGGCAATGACTTGACAACGACTTGACTAAGTACTTGAGGTGACTTGACAACGACTTGACTAAGTACTTGAGGTGACTTGACAACGACTTGACTAAGTACTTGAGGCGACTTGATCAGGTACCTCAGCAAGTGCCGCCTGGAAGACCTTTTCAACGTCTCTATCCTTCTTGAAGTCCTTCCAAGACGTCGTAAGTTCCTTCAAGTCGACATGCTGAGCTACGTGAAGTGCCGCAGAGGCGACTGCCATTAACTTACCACACTTCAACGACAACCACCCACAGGTTATCTTAAGTTCTTGGGATATGACATAGTCCTCGCTTATGTCCTTCCGCAGTTGCTCCACGTCGTCTATGGGCAGCGCAAGTCCAAGCAACTTAGTCGCAAGTCGGATAGCGGAGTCTGCTACGGCGTCCGTGGTTTTACTTGCAAGGGCAGCCTCATACCTCTTATGGAATTTCTTGACTTCCTCTTCCGACAACTTATTAACCTGCTCATGGGTAAGTTCCTTGCCTATCATTTCTTTGCACTTCCCAGATGACACGAGGATGTTAAGTTGTTCCTTGAGGTTACTTTCATCTAGCTGTGTGGGGACTTCTATCAACTGCTCAATCTCCATATATATCTACGCTCGAAGCTCAACATCATACGGAAACCTCAAAGAGAAGATCATCTTGGAATGTTGGTGCGTTTTTAAATGCCGCATGTATTCGTGCAGCTGTTCCTTGCTTATCTCACCGCCGTAGTCGCTTAAGATGGTTTCCAGGTCAGACTTGCTCGGAGTATAAAATACTACGAGAGAGCCTATGTTTTCCCTAAAGGGCTTAGAGACGCTGGTAAGCTGCTGGGAAAGCAACCAAACGCTGATATTGTCATGCCTACCGCTGAAAGCAAGCTTCACCAATTCGGAGGTGCGCTTTTTTACGTCATCCCCGCAGGCAATGTCATCCAATATGAGGAGCGTCTGTGTATCTTTAGGGAATTGCTTGTGCCAGAACTTAAGATGGCTGGATAACTCGTTGGGGTCTAAGATATCTACGAAGAAGTCGTCGTCTTTCACTCCTATGCCTTCCCAGGTAACATTATTCCTGTAGGTGGGACATAATAGCACGATGTAGTCGAAGCGGTATCTAAAGGGTCCTAATAGCTGCTCCACGACAAATTGTGTCTTTCCACAGCTGGTGGGTCCTACTATCAGAGCGTTACAAGGTATGTGATCTGGGTTCATATATAGATGGAACCAGTGGAAGCAATGCAAAGAATCATAGCCGACGCAAAAGATAAAAAAGACACCATAGATCTGCAAAGAGAGGAAATAAATCGGTTAAAAGAGCGCGTGCAGGAATTGTACGACGAAATGTGTAGTCTGAAGCGCACAGAAAGGCTTGCTGCACTCTGGACGATGATAGGCTGGACTAGGGATTCCCTTAAGGATTTCATGCGATACCCTCTGTGATTATATATATATGGACTGCATTACATCTGAATTAGCCGCTGACTGTATTACGCCTAAAGTACCTACTGAACCATCCGATGACTGCATAGTCGCTACCCCTCCAACGCCAAAGCCTCGTAAGAAACACAGCTGCCGTCACTGTAATAAGGTATTCTCTGAAGGAGATTTCGTTGGACATTGGTGTCCTGCGGATACTAAAGCACAAAGGACTTTAGAAGATGCTCGATGAAAAGGTCGTAAAGAAGGTCTTACTGATTTCCACCAAAGGAATTAGCATAGACCTCATTTTTTATTGTTATTTTGTTAAATGCTGCAAAGATGACATTGAAGGATAGTCTATTTTTATTGTTATTTTGTTAAATGCTGCAAAGATGACATTGAAGGATAGTCTATTTTTTATTGTTATTTTGTTAAATGCTGCAAAGATGACATTGAAGGATAGTCTATTTTTTATTGTTATTTTGTTAAATGCTGCACAGATGATGTCAAAGAATGGTCTATGTCTTTCATCGTTAAGTTCCTACGAAGAATAAAACCTACATTCGTCTCTTACCGTATTTTAACAATTTAACAATAAAAAATAAGATCTACGTAATTGTCTCTTGCTGACATTTAACAATTTAACAATAAAAAATGAGGTATATATAATGAAGTGCATGCAATGCGATAGAGCCTTTAGTAGCAAGCAGCGACTGCAATACCACCTTTCCAAGAAAGTCTGTCAAAAGACCATCAGCACTGTTTGTGGCGACTGCGGTAAGGAATTGTCCACCGTACAGGCCCTACGATATCACCGCGAGCATAGAGTCTGCCTTAAAGGCCATTGCCACCGATGCGATGAACCCCTCTTTGAAGAGAACTGGCATAAATACCGCTGCCGACGTTACCACCTCGAAGAAGTCGTCTGTGAAACCCACGGCGATTTAGCAGAGCGATGTTGCCCCCTTGAAACCAGCCGGGCTTTAGTGCTGCGTAAAAAAGAAATAGACCAAGATTTCGTATGCTTTGACGACTACGAAGGAGTAAGATGGGAGAACCGAGAACACTGGGACGGCATCTGCGACAAATGTGGTTGTCAACGCAGCGGTCAACATATTTGGTGTTGCCTGTACGAAGGTCCCAAGCCTTTAGACCATTACCTTGCAATACGAAAAGAATGGTCTAATATATGATGTTACCTTACGTCGCAGCGTTCGCAGGAGGAGCCTTGATTACGATATCGATCGATTTCATGTCGGAAAAAATGAGGTCCGACGTAGCAGACCAATACCTAGAAGCCCATGAGGACGACTAATCACACAATGGATTAGCCTCCGCCTTTCTTTCAACGTCGAACTTCCATCGACCGTTGACTTTACCATAGCTACGTATGTGAGTGTACTCTTCGCCTTGCAGTACGTACCGTACGCAGTCAGGAGCCCATAAACTGTACTCTTGGCTGCCGTCTAAGAGGACCAACCTTAAACGGTTAATGTCCTCGAAGACGACGTAATTTTTATTTTGTATGAAATGCCTTGTATTAATTCGCGCCAGTAAGTTTGTTCAACTATCATTATATTTATGAAATATCTTTCGGTGCGTTTGTAGCGTCTCCTGTGACTTGAAAGCCTTAACGCAGCCAGGACAAGGTATGCGAATGCCGTCGACGTAACGGTCGATTTCCCTGCAGATCAGATCGTAATCGTTGCAAACCATCGTAAGATAACCATTCATTTCATATTGCGTCAATACCGCTTTTTGTTTGTCGGACAATACGCCGTTACCCTTTGGCGTCTTCAGTTCCAGACATAACCCATTGTATTTTTTATGGGAGTTAAGAATTAGGATGTCGGGTTGACCTGCCTGGTAGCCCTTTTGCCAGCACGTTATCCTTTTACTGGTGGTATCTTGCAATTCCCCGAGTCCAGGTGCTAATAACAGCGTAGGGTGAAACCGGCGTATGTAATCGATGACCTTCTTATGTAAGTCAAACTCATTCTCGATCTTGAAGACCAACTTATTTGGACCATCCAACGAGTACTTTCCCGTCTTCCTTAACGTTGGTAGGACATCCTCGAAGACCCAATCTTGGAACGACTCTGCCGTTGGCAGTTTGGAGCTGAATATCAATTGATACAAACCAGACTCCGTCACATACAGGGATTGCGGGTGCGAACCAGAAGGGAGGCGATTCACCTCTATTCTAAATTCGTTAAGTCTCTTCTTATGCTTGTCCCGCACGTGGGCTTTAATAGCATCTTTGGTGTCTGCATAACCTAATGCCTTTGCTACCTCTTTCGCCTTAAAGTACAGCTTATCGCTTTGCACTAGGCATTGCAGTTTAGTTTCGTTGTTTTCGAATACGCGGAGCATATTATACGTAAGGAATATTTTTTATCCTTTCGCGAGCCTAGTATGCGACGCTCTTTAACTGGTTCATTTCTACACTCAGTTGCGCGTCTGAGACTACGAAAATGTACGCGTTTATCTTAGTGGCGTCGCTGGCGTCTTTGGTGCGCTTGATCTCCAACGTAATGCCGTCCTGGGTATTCACCAGGCGCAAACCCTGTCCATGTAGGTCTTCGTCGTTCGTCGTGCGCATGTCGATCCACAGCGCATACTTATCCTTAAAGAATTCCTTTGGGCTAATTTGGTCACCAAACTTACGCGCGACTTCCCGGTACATGTCCTCGGGCTTTATCCCTTGTGAGTAAACCTTATTAGGCACTCCGTTAATGCTAACGCCTACGTTAGTGATGTTAGGATTAAAGAATGCCTCAGAGTCACGCAATCCTGCCGTGTATGTCTTTGCGAACAGCAACATTATCCCTGTGAGGCTGCGCCTGGGAAGGTTAATGCTTTGGTTGATGACCTCTTCGACGTTGTTCGTGAAGCTGAACGTCTTGTACATCACGACGTGATCGTAAAGGAAAGCCTTCCCGGCGCTGTATTCCATGCCAGCGCTACGAGCCAGCTCTTCGCTGTATACCGTTTCGTACTGCAGCTCCAAGTTCTTGATGAAATAAGGATCCACGGCTGATGAACTTACATCTTTTCCTTGCAGGATGTTCGTAGTGTCTGCTAGGGTCACTTCGAACTGCAGTTCGCTTAGCTGCCTTGGGTAGTATGCACCGTGGTTCGTGATAATTTCGAAATCTAATGGAACAACATATTTAGTACCATAAGCCGTCTTTATTTCGTCTTCTCCTGAGGCGCCAGAGGTTGCGCTTCTTACCTTGCGTATGGCATCACTGGCGATTCCCTGCTCTATCCTTTGCGCGCGGTCAAATGCAGTCAACCATAAGTCTTTGTACGTGGTATACAAATCATACCTGTTTAAATCCAGCAAGGATTCCCCGGCGAACTTTACGCGTATTTTGGAAACAAGGTTTCTACCCACGTTATTGACGACGTAACGCACGTCTGCGGTATCTGGCTGTATTGCTAGGTCAAACCTTAGCGCTAGGGTGCCAGGAACCAACACTAGGTTATCCGTTAGGCGGGGCACGCCTACGTACAGCGTTTCCCCTGGCTTTGCGCTGCTGGGCGTAAAGGTGACCCGGTGAAAGGTGCGTTCTGCTTTCAGTCCGCCAACCTGCTTAGGTAATACGTTGGGGTTTAACTTTGAGCTTATCATATATAATGGAAGTAGAAGGAACGGATTTTGACCCCACCACCGAAGAAGGTCAAGTAGACATTAACGACGACGAATACGACGCATGGACTAAAGGCGCGGAAACCGACCCCCTAATCTACGACATGGCTCTAGAAAACACGTACGGTAGTAGGTGGAAAAGCTTCAAGACAGCCTTGAATCGCATGTGGCACGAAAAGAACCCCGGTGAGTCCCCTCCTGAGTACATAGAACTTCGAAACATGGGTGAGCAGGGAGCAACCGCGCGGGAAACCGTAGAGTGGGCAACGCAAGAGCTACGAATGCGCTATTCCCACTTCGAGGCCGACGACGTAAGGCTCACAGAACGCGGAAACAAAGTCCTCATAAGCGTCAGAGACATGAGATATCCCGACAAAAACCGTTGGACCAAACCACAAGTCCTCTTTGACGAAAATGGCTCGGTCAAGGTTAACGTGGCAAGATTAAGAGGCTTTCAACTAGCTACCGGAAGTGCGTTAGAAAGGTTGGGAGCCCTGAATGAAAGGGTCGCACTAGAAAAACACGCCGAGGAACTACAAGAAACGTTGAAGGAAAAGGAAGCAAATTACGAAAAACAAATACGGCAGCTAACCGATGCTCAAAAGAAAGAAATCAAGGGCAAGAACGAAGTCATACTGCAATTCAGGCGAGAAGCTGAAACGGCTTTAGACGAAAGAGACCAAGCCCGACACGCCTTCAATCTTGCTCTAAAAGACCTGGATATGAGCAAGGAAGAAGCTAAAAACTTGCATATCACCATAACCGGCTCTTTAGAGGAACGGCGGCAGTTGGTTGCCGAAATTAACACTAAGGAAGAACAAATCCGGCAAAGAGATCGGGCCATCGAAGACCTGGAGGGGCAAATAGAGCGGCAGCAGGAAATAATCAACGACCAGACTCGTCCCGAAGAGGAAAGGGAGGCAGCTCAAAGGGAATCAGAAACCCTTCAGGTACACCTTGCGGAATTACAGGCGCAAAAGGAAAACCTGGAAAAGGAGCTGGGGCTTACCACCAAGGAAAAGGTAAAAAGAGCCCTTTTGAAGTATGGCGTTCCGCTGGCATTTGCGGTCGCTATTAGCACCGTAGTAGGCGTGATCTTGTCCGCGCTTAAGGCTACAGGCGCGGGCGTAAAGAAATTAGGCAGTGGGCTGACGGACTTAGGAAAAAAGATGGCAGCCGGTCTTCCTGGGCTGCTGGGTTCGGTTGTTTCCTTGGCACTTAGGGCCGGCGGTGAACTGTTGAAGTTCGTGGGGAATAACATTTGGATCTTGGTTGTCGCTATTGGGGTGGTCCTTTTGAAGAAGATGCAGGCTTGATCTTATCCTTCTCATCGGACGGTGTCCTGCTTTGAGGATAATGAAAGACGGTATTAGCACCGCCCTGGTAATTTGGAACCAACGGCAACACACTCATGGTAGAAATGGGCTTATGACTCCAGGCTGCATTAGCGGGCCTGCGACCTATGCGATTTATCCCAAACTTGCCGTCATCAGAAGTGACTTGCAACTTAGCATATTTACAATTGGCTAGCATATGAAAAGTTACTGGCGTTAGGTCTTCAGAGGACCTAGTGTAGGGCTCCATCGAAAAATGGGTAACTTTCCTGGTGTTCGTTGAAGTTCGATAAGGAAGCAGGGGCTTATCATTCTCATCGATAAGCCTAAACCCCACATTCGCATGCGTATTTGCATTAATGCTAATAGTGCAAATGACCAATGCAGTTCCCCCAACCTCAACCCACAGTCCAACGTCATGCCAAGCGCCGTTGTCATATCCCTCTTCATCTAAGCGGTGGGTATAACGCGTTTCCCTCACGTATGGATTCATATATTACAGGGAACAAGTTCCCTTCTAGAGGCTCATTACCGTCAAAGTGCTGATGGTCATGTGGTTATAGACAGTATTCCTTTGATTTTCTATGCTATTTATGCAAACACTCCCGGTATCATCTACTCTTATCTGCAGCTTTACCTTTCCGTGGCAATCAGCAACCATGTGGAAAGTCCAAACGGAAAGATTCTCAGAGCTATTCGTTGGCGGCTCTACTGAGAAATGCGTGGACTCTCTGTTGTTCGTCTTCGCGCGCATGGGCTGTAATACTCCATTGTCGTCACAGAAACGAAATCCTACATTCGCACTGCTAACGGCCCCCAAAGAAATGCTGCATAATATCAACTTCTTTCCGGAGTAGTTCAAATCCACGGACATCCCCGTGACATCAACCCAAGCTGCCTGGGTGTATTTTTTCTCGCCTGTGTAAGTCGTATAAACACAATCTACTCCAGCTACGTAGGGGTTGTTCATCGCCATATATAATAACTCAGACCAATGCTTGCGGTGGCTAAGCCGGCTTTTAGTAAGTTATGGTCATATTCCTCAGGTATCGCAGGTAGGACCTTCTTTGATGGTTTCTTAACTGTGGGTAGCTTCGTTTCGTGTGACTTTTTTGGCTTCTCTACGAAGTGAGGAATGTTCCTAAGAGTGTCAGAGTTCACGTCGTTCACCCCAAACTTCATATCCTTAGTAGCTCGCTGCAGTTTGTTGTTGTATCCTACTACAGAACCAGTATTTATAGATAAATTACTAGGCATTAACCAACAACCCGGGGCTACTGCATAGTCCAACCTCGCCTTAGAATTTTGTATGGCTAGTTGGTAACGCTGTACGCCCTTGCTAATGTCGCCCTCCAAGATTGAACTTTCAAATAAGATCAAGGCTTCGGTTCGCGTTTCTTCTGCGGCGCCAGTATTTCCGATTATGCTGGATCGGGTGTTTACCTGAGCTCCAAGGATAGAATACACGTAAGCTTCTATGCTGCGGTTTAAACGGGCAAGGCCGGCTTTGGTTAGTCCTTTACCTTCTGGGGGTATGAAATTAAGATATTGCTTTGTTTGCTTGTCGTTGGTAATTTTGATAATCAGTGGATTAGCCCCTGCATACTTACCGCCCTCGTCTTTGAACAAAGGTCCGTTTCTAACTTCCTTAGTGGTCTTAGCGTTTGGTTCAAAGAAGGTGCTACTGTCGTGAGTTTCTTTGTGATACCCAGTGTTCCATCGTAGATTCAACGCATGAACTTCCTTATCACTTAGCTCGTGCCCACCAATCCCCCAATAAGCCCAAATATGCCCCAGACCATTGTTAGCGCCGGCAGTGCATCGGAAATCCTTCCCTACAACGTCAAACTCCTTACAGAGTCTGTCATAAGCCGGCACGCTGTATTTATTATCTCTTGGATAAAACGTGGCATCTCCCGGCAGCGCAATAACACCCATTTCATGCAGTATTCTTCTAACCGTGAAGTGAAAATGAAACATAAATATTGAATTCTTCATCAAGCTTGCGCTTACACCACAGCCGCTAGTGGCACACCAAACTGCAAAGTTTAGTTGCTGCGGCCAATAACGCATGTTAGGACCACTTAACCATTCATGAGATTCCTTAGCGGTGGTATGAATAATGGGTACGTCTTTGAAGATATCCCGCACCTTTAACGGAAAGGAATGCTTGTTAGAAATCCGCATGTTCAGCGTTAGGTCCAAGCTTGGGTGTTTATCAAATGAAACTGCGGGTATCGGATAAGTACTGGTACCAAGCAATAATTCCTTTGACCAACTGGGTTCAACATGCGTTGGCGCTGGCGTTGGCTTATGCATTGGCGAATGCTTCAGTTGATCGTCTATTTGATTAACCAGCGTAGGCTTCAAATCCTCGTTGCTGTACATCCTAGAGCCGTTATAGTAAATACCATCGGGTCTTCTTTCGAACTTACTGGGGTCTGCATGTGGAAACATCTTCCTAAATGCTCTCCAATTCCAGTAATCCCGGTTGTCGTGATGTGGCTGCTCCTCAATATCATTCCCAAAAGCGTCGTACATTAGTATATATAATGGATGTTATACCATCAGCGCCTCCACTTTATCCTGAACTTCCTAAGGAACCTAACGAATTAAACGCTGAAAACTTTCGTCTGAATAAAGCGAACTTAATCCTGGCTTACTTGGAAGGGCAGGCAAAACACTACGAAAAAGTCCGAAAAAAGTACGTCAGAGCCCGAAGTACGCTACATAAGATTGCGATAACTTCAGGATCCATTTCTGTTGTGTTAACGGGCTCCGGCGTGGCTACTTCGCTTACTGGACCCGGAATAGTCGTTGGCGTTCCTTTGGCCAGCGTTGGGGCAGCCTGTGGTATTATTTCGGCTGTTGCTACGGGCATTATGAAACAGTTGTCAAGCAAAATATCAAAACACGACACGACAATAGCTCTGTCAAGGGCTAAAGTAAATACGATCACTGACCTTGTCTCAAAGGCTTTGCGTGACAGAAAGATAGACGACGTAGAATTCTCGCTTATTCTGGCCGAAGAGGAAAAGTACGAGAAACTAAAGTCGGACATAAGAAACAAAAAAACAGTCGTAAAAGATCTTTCCGAGGAATCTCGCAAAAAGATCTACCAGGAGGCAAAAGAAGAGCTTCAAAGAAAGCTTGCTCAGTAAACATCTGCTTTGAAAAGAGCAAAACAGGATTCTATTTACATATCGAACGCCGGCTGTCTGGGTCATATGCGTAATCAAATGTCTGAAGCTATCATTGACGTCGGCACATTCCTGAGCGCCTTAACAACCAGCGATTTTAAAAGTGAATATCGAGTCTACTTTCAAACTTGCTGGTTGTTAAGGCGAAGGGGCATGATCGGAATGTTGTCTATTGTTTTACACGTGAACAACTCATTGTTCTTCCTAGGCACGCCACTTCCGCCACGTGAAAGTAAAAAACCCACGGTCAAAGCTGTTATCATTATTATGTCGATCGCCTTGGAATCCATCCTAACAGGGGGTGGTTGGGGTCTATTTCATGGAATATTTCGTAGATTACGTCAGGGTAATAAGGAATATCCTTATCCAGCCGACAAAACATCCACTCGGCTTTTGTCATATCAGAAACCTCGGGAATAGACTTACCGGTAATTTCAGATAAAAGATAGGGAATAGCTTTGTAATATTTCCCTAGCTTTAATTTTTTCAACGTTTTCCGTAGACTTTGTGGGGTTGGCTCTTCTAAATGGTCTATGATTTTCTTCTTTACTTCGTTGTCTAAATATACCGGTCGATAACCTTGGATATGACTCATCCAGTCCCTAAAGTATTTTATTCTTTTGTATGGCGTCTTCTTACGACCTCCGTTGGAATAATATTGTTCCCTGGTAGCACAAGGCACGGCATTACGAATATTTTTACCACATTCGTAACACTGTGCTGACGTGTCGTCTTCTATTTGCATTTTCTTGTCACAACAAATATACTTATTTGGTGGTGGGGTAACAAACTTGGGTTTCAAGCACTTTACACAGAAATCATAAACAAACTCTTTACAATCTTCGCACTCCATATATAGACTAACATATTTGCGCTGTTGCCCCCAACCACACTTGGAGTGGGTTGTTTCCGTAGGTGGATTTTTGACACGGGTCTTGCCCGTGTTGAGATTGCGCTGGAACCCCCATTCCCTATACTACTCTCGCTGTACTTGGATGATGAAATGTATTTACATAAGCCCTCTGACGTCAAGACTTTTTTTCATCTCTGTTCTCACACGAAGCTGAGTGACTATTCACAAAGACATTAGATATATACTCTAATGTAGAAACTACCCTTCGATAGTGATTGAGCGACGTGTCTAATTAGCCGATGAAATATAATTAATAAGCCGTTCGGTTTTCTCAGGAAATTATGTTTTAAAAGCTACAAAACTGCCACATTCATTTTCACTTAAGTTACCTTGATCGATGAAAGGTCGGGAATCTCAAAGGTTTAGCCACAGCAGCAAAGTCTCATCATTTTCCAATACTGTGTTTACTGAGTACAGGAACCAATAATCATGTCATATCATCTAATATAATTGGCATTGCTTTAAGGCCACGGTATCTATTATCTATTAAAATGATTGCATTTCTTGTTGTATTGAACAAAAATTTTAACCGGTCAAAAAGTTTACCAGTACATAACATTTACACGAAACCTTCCCTTTTTTCGTAAGTTAAATTGTGTTTACACGGAACCGGAATAATATGATAAGGTTAGTAATTTTACGTTTACGTCTGTACAAGCGTAAAGCATACAACCTACTGCTTGCCGTACGAAAAGTCATCCGGACAAAGTATTTACACGGTAGCTAACCAGTAAACATTTTATATGATATTTTAATATCGAAATTATTAATTTTTTGCATTAGCTTATTCTTTTTGTTTTGTTTTGTTTTGATTTGATTTGATTTGTTTGTTTGTTTGTTTTTGTATTTGTTTGTTTTTGTTTTTATTTTTGTTTTGTTTCGTTTGTTTGTTGTTGTTTTTTGGCGACTTTTTAGAATTTACACTGCTGTTGTCGTTGTTTCTCCTGCAAAATCTAGGCAAAGACTAAAACTCAGCAATACAAATCAAACGATTATAAATCTAACCGCTAGGTGGAAAACGCTTGACCATTGGTTAAAGTATCAGGTTGATAGAAAAATAGAATAAATAACGAATGAAATAGTTGTAAGCAATCTGACATTTTATCAGTTTACTTGGCAGCAATACTTTCATGTTTGGTGGTTTGAATGGAAAAGATTTCTAATGACGAGTACAGGCTCAGTCTAAAAAAGCTACAATTAAAATAGACCAGGATTTTAGCTTTATTCACCTTATCTATTCTCATTTCTTGTTTTTTAACTTTTATGATTTAGTTAAAATTTCCTATTTACATTAAACAAATACAATCATGACCGACATAATAATTCCAGTAGGAGCCCTTCGAAAATTAATAGCATTTTCTAATAAAGATCTGCTTAAAATAAAGGTTTAATTAAAATGTTGTTATATAATTTTAAAATATTTTTAAGATTATTCACAAATTTATTTTTTTCCGAACCGAAAATAACAATTGCGGGAATTCATATTAAGATAAAGTCCATTAGAATAATCTTAATCAGTTCTGGAAATAAGTTTCAACTTAATAATTATAGCACTAACGTTAAACTTTGAAAACTGGAAGAAAAAAACAAAACAAAACAAAAGCGGTAACATCGTACTATTTGATAAATACTTTTAAAAAACAATCAAGGAAAAATACTGATTAAATAGATAAATATATGTCAATGTAACTTCAGTATCGAGCAGCAATAGTAATTTTGAAACATCGATCGATCGATCACTGACTTTTTTTACATGAATAATTTGATGTAAATCCGCATGACATCCGAGACAGGCTTGCCGGCTGACTATGACAATATAAAAAAAATTTAGAGGAATGTCGAGAAGTTCTTTTTTTTCTTTTTTCTTTTTTAATTTTTAATTTTTTTTTTTCTTTTTTCTTTTCTTTTCTTTTTCTTCTTTTCTTTTTCTTTTTTCTTTTTATTTCTTCTTTTTTTCCTTAAAAGGACACATTATTTCAACTAAAATACTTCGCCTCACGAAGCTGGTCTGTCGAAAGCTGAACAAATAAGCTGTCATCTAATGAACCTTGTCCCAAAAATGTTTTTCCGAAACGTTTGATTATTTAATCCTGATATGTCGGTGATATACATGGTTTCTTTTCTTTGCCTTTGTCTTTCGATTCTACCTCAAAACACAGCATTTCTTTTATCTGATACTAGAATCTTTGTAGCCACTCAAGTCTGCCTATTGTTTAAATATTCAAAGAGTTTTACTTTCATTAGAAAGAAATGCTATCAATAACAAGCTTTCCTTGCCAAGCAAACAATCGATCTCAGAAACAAAAGAAAGAGAATGAAATTTTGACAATTTTTTTTTTTTTTGCAAGATTTATTTGTTTCCGGATCCAAATGAGTTTCCAACCGGCTCTTTAACCTCGAGGGAAATCGTTCCTTTTTAATATAGCACTTTGTCGGCACTTGTAAATGGTTATATTCAGTGGTTCAATTTGAACCGTCCTGTCAAATTTCAGTTGTTGCTCTCAGTAAAAAAGGCAATCTTGGCACAGGTCGTCACACTCGTCACGTAGTGTTGTGCACAGTCAGTTTCTTCTCTTTTCCTTCGCAGAGGGTAAATTTTCATTTCATTATATTGTCTTGTTTATTCCATCTTTAAGAAGAACCATCTTAGCCAATCAATAATATTACATATACATATCTGTTGGTTTGATCTAAAACTACATTTTGACTGATATGTGTTTAAATTCTTTTCTCTGGCTAAAGGAAAGCTATATTTAACTCTAGAAGAGGACCTTAATCTTACTTTGGTTGAAAGAGAGCGGTAAGCCAAGGCATCCGTCATTACTTGGTAAGAATTTTATTTTTGAATAAATTTTTATTTTTCATTTGTCTTAGATTCTCATGTTTTAGTAATCTTTTTTTTTTTTTTTTTTTTTTTTTTTTTTTTTTGCCTTTGATTACCATGAAAAAATATAGTTGAATTCAAAAAATATATCCACAATCCAAACGTAACGATATTCTCGTTTTTAATTGATAAAAAAGTAAATTTGAAGAATTTCAATAATATGAGAATTAAGCAATTGAAACATTACAGTATTGCACAAAAAAAAATCATTCAAAACCGAGAAAAATGTGTTGAACGAGTGATGAAACAAGTGTGAAGAGTCAAGCGTCAAAACTTTCATGTTAAATCTGAATGTCTTTCTGCCTTCCTTCTTTCTTAAATGGCAAATAACTTTTTTTAAACAATTACAAGAACAAAAATTTAATAACTGGGAACAAGATTCCATGATGAATTTTAAGATATTTTTGAATTCTTTTATCTTAGCTTTTGAGAATTTTTAAAACATGATTTTTTTATGAATTTCAAACTCCATTTATTGGTCAATTTAAGCATCGAATTCTTATTCAAGTACATTAACACGTAGGCTGGAGACAGATCTATATTGGCCCGGAAAAGGGAATCCCAGCCAGACAGAACTTGAAAACAGTTGACAATGCCCAACACTCGCTTCCGCCAATTAAGCAGTAGAAAAATCAAAGAAAACTGAAAAGAATTCTTTTTACAAAAATAGCGCTAATTTAAAGCTATATTGAATTCAGGCAATCAAAACTAGAAATAAATAAGCACAAATCATTTGGATGGTGACCCTCTTAATGATGAATGACAAGGCCGGTGGTCAAGGGAAATTAAAGAAGGCGTGGTTTGGAGAAGAATTTGTTTGGAAATTTAACAAGTTTTATCTGATTTTGATAAAGGAATACTGAGGAGAGTCAAAAGCATCAGAAACTCGCTCAGTCGCGTCGTGCCTGTTGTTCGAGGACGTTTAATTGCTATCTTGGAAATCAACGTTGGTTAAGAAGAACACTATTCGTTTTCCTCAGTTCAAGTAAGTTTATTGTTTAATGACATATTTTCAGTGAAGAACTTACATTTTTGTCTTGGATTTATCCACGAAAAAATGGCTAACTAGAGCTGTAATATATTTTGTCAAGGAGCTGGCTGTTGAATCACTTACCGTTGCCAGACATCACATATTGAATATTCAACCATGTTGTACTTTAAATATGATTGTTTTGATATCCTTAAAAAGCATTAAGATTCGTGCAAAGTACCCTGTATTTTAAGATATACCAAAGTTTAGTTCTAAAATGTTACCGGCTGGATTTGAGGGCAGAAAATCCTTGCTATATACTACGTGATGCGTTTTTCCTGTAATATATTACTCGGCTCCAACAGTATTAAGTAATCATGATATTGTCACTGTATGACAGCGGTTTCCATAATTCCTCTGAAGAATTTTTAATGATGCGAACGTAAGAAAAATTAACCAACTAACACTTTATTTGTTTTATGTTATCTTTTTGTTCGGTATTTAAACCATCTATGACCTTCGAGGAAAACTTCACAATCCACAGACTTGTCAGTAATATAAGGAAGAAAAAAACAACAACAACAACAAAATAAATATAAAATATATAAATACAGAAGGCTTGGACTTTCTAAACCATACTCACGATGCAGCCGAATCTCGATAAAGTTGCCGTCTATCCGGTCCACTTAACTGAGTGGAAATTTTAAAAATGTTATCTTTAAGTTCTTACGACAGGATGTCATAAATCAAAACCTAGACAAGTAACTTACTCAGCTCATAACTAGTAAACTTGATAACCTTTGCCGTTTTTTTCCTCTCTTTTTTTCCTTATTTTTTTATTTTTTTTATTTTGTTTGTTCTGTTTAAATGTCGATGCTAAAGATTAATAAAAATAAATATCCACAAGTGTGAAGATGCAAAAATGAAAACATAAAGAAATTAAATATAATCGGATTTACTCCCCATGGTGGACGGAAAGCCCAACAGTTTTCGCAACCCACTTGAAGGCAGCCGATAGATCGGATTAGAGTTTAGAAGTTGTTTTGCGGAGGGATGAAAAACCTGACAAAATCCCACGAACCAAAGGCGACTCAACCAACAAACAACTCTACTCACATGCAACGAAAAGACCGATGAAGAAAACATATATAACAAAAATGTCAAGGACATAAATAGATATATCCCCTACCCCCTTCCACGGGGAGATTACCAACCGACAGTAAAAATTACATTTTTAATAGAAATAGTTTCCCGGTGATAGTACATCTTGACAATTGGACTCCAATTAACGCCTGTGAAAAGTCTTGTTTGAAGAAAGTAAAGCAACTAATCAAGCAAATATTGGCAGTCATTATCGGTCGTCTTTAGTGTTATATTAGCTGTTATTTATTGGTAAAAGGCAATCAACACTAGAATGATACCGTTGCTTTTAAATATTTTAATTTAAGCGTTGAATAAGCACCTATTTTAACCGATGGCGACAAGGTCTTATTCTTAAAAATAATTGCAAATCTATTTTCAATTAAAAAAGAAGACGAAAAAGCCTGTTGATTTTTTAGCATCAATTAGTTTGCAGTCGACATAGAATTAAGGAAAACTATCGAAAACCATATAATGCACTTACCCCATAAGCACGCTTGAACTTAACAACCGGTTTTCTTTAGCGTATACTGGCTTAGTTTACTCGCAAAATAATGGATGCATGCGTTTTAAAACACTTTTTACTTTTTAAAAGACTTGAGTGACACAAGACGTTATGTATATGTACGTGTGTTTTTTACCAACTGGTGTTTGATTTTGCAGCATTCGGAGATAGGGAAAGCACGCGGCTTTAGAGTTTGGCATTCAGAGAATCAAATTTTATTTTCTTATAAAACTGTGCTTGCTTCTTTATCTTAATTATATCGCCCAAAATTTTAACTTTAATTCAACCGAAGTTTAAAATTTGGAATGAATATTAATATTAATCAATTTATCATTTAAAGCACCAACAAAATGATATATGTGAATTTGCAAGATCTGGAAGTTAAGTGTTTTATTACAAGGGATCATTTAATACAGATTATAAAGTCAAGGACAAAGTCGGAACTATTCTTGGTTTGCAATCAATCCCAAGACAGCACAATAACAAAAGGGATGTCCGCCATGTTAGAAGATATAACAAAAGAATTCATTCAAAAATCTTTTGTCAAATTCATGGCGGCTATGACGTCTATTGCAAACGAAGAATAAAGAACTTGCTCATGTGAATTTAATGTGAATTTCGACGTATGACCTGAGCCTAAGACATTTTCGAGTGTAGCAGTGAAAGAAAACAAATTTTGTACTACATTTTTCAACCACCTGTAACAAAAAGTTCAAGATATATAGCTTGTAAGTCCCTTATCCTTGTATCACATCGTCATTAAATAATTTGTGTCATAAAAATTGTAATGAAAGAGAAGATCTAGAAAATGATTTTTCCTGTCAGAGATGTCGACATTCCAATTTGAAGTATTGCATTCACAAGAATTCAGAGGCCAAACGTCGGTTCCAAATAATAATAATAATAATAATAATAATAATAATAATAATAATATTATTAATAAAACAAAGTAGAGAAACGATGTTCCTTGATAGACGTGTCAATCCCAGAAGAACGAAATGTGCCCCTAAAACAAGTAGAAAAACTCTCAAAGTACAAAGATCTAGAAATAGAAATTTAAACAAGTTTTGACATGCATGGGAAAACGTGTCAAATGTGCTGGGCACATTGGATACTTTGAATAGAGTAGAAGACTATTTGGGATTTAGTCATTGTAAAACAGAAGAAAGTCCGTGGATTCGGTTTGAATATTTTTTTACGGTCAAATTGAACCAGCATAAACGAGTCTTGGTCGCAAACCCCAAAGCAAGCCTCCGTCTCTCTGAGAACCAGTGTTATGGTGGCTCCATCGGCTCAAAAACACCACACACAACATTATTGAACAGAAGATTCTCCATCTACAGAAAAAGTTTGTTCTCGAAAATTTACCTCAGAATACCCTGCGAGCAGAGTCTCCTTTACCTTCCCCCGAGTGAGAGAAAGGAAAGAAGACTCTTTCCTTTCTCTCACTCGGGGGAAGGTAAAGGAGACTTTGCTCGCAGGGTAACCTCAGAATGGAAATATTACGAAAAACGTATCTTTTTCAATACGCTTCTTAGTAAATTTGCCCCCCAAACAATATGGCGTCGGAAACCGTGAAAGGAACTATAAATAAACTAATATAAAACTCGTCTTTTATGTAAATTATGACGCAGTAAATTCCTCGCCCACCCACTCGTTGAAGGTTTCGGCATGAAAATCCCTTTTTCATAAAAATATTCGACTAGAAATAGATACGTTTAGCTAACCAAAAAAAAATCATTACTTTAGTTAATACAATAACATATAACTCGTTCGGGTACTGTTACTAAAACAAGGAACGGCCTGAAACCACCTGAAACCACCTGAAACCACCTGAAACCACCTAAAACTACCTGAAACGACCTGAAACCACCTGAAACCATCTTGAAACCACCTGAAAACAGCAAAAACATTGAGTTTGTCGTCCAGCTTGTGTATTTTATTGAATTTTATCGATCGATCCAGTGTTTGTTTTCCTTGGGATGTACTTCATGGTAGAATGTCATATAGTCGCTCATACGTATAGTCTCCTAAGAAGTATTCCACACTTATACCTCACCTCTCCCTTGCTATGATTACCTGTTCCTAGCTATGATCAAACGTCCCTACCTATTATTAACTGTTCCTAGCTATGATCAACTGTCACTAGCTATGATCAACTATCCCTAGCTATTTTCACCATTCTCTACTAATGGTTTCCTGTACCTATATATAGATTAACTTCCCCTTATATAGTTTAATGAACTTAAAAACTTGCAGGCAACATGGCTGGATTACGTTAAGCAGGGGCTTATCCAGGATTTGTCATTGGGGGGGGGGGGGGGGGTCACAACATACCAAATTGTCACTATGACATCATATCACATACTGCACCAACGGTCAGATGATTTATCTTTGGCTTTGAAAATGGGGTCACAGGCACCCCTGAGCCCCCTAGATAGGCCTATGTTAAGTTTAACAAATTTACACGTTAAAGTATGTAAAAAAAATGTTCAAATTGTAATCATAGCTAGGGACAGTTGATGACAGCTAGGGATAGTTGAAAATAGCTAGGGACAGTTGATGACAGCTAAGGGCAGTTAAAAATAGCAAGAGATAGTTGAAAATAGCTAGGGATAGTTGACCATAGCTAAGGGATAGTTGATCATAGCTAGGAACAGTTGATCATAGCTAGGAGCAGTTGATCATAGCAAGGGAGAGGTGAGGTATAAGTGTGGAATACTTCTATGGGAGACTATACGTATGAGCGACTATATTCTACCATGAAGTACATCCCTTCCAAGGAAAACAAACACTCGATCGATCGATAAAAGTCAATAAAATACACAAACTGGACAACAAACTCGATGGAGATTCAATGTTTTGGCTGGTTTCAGGTGGTTTCAAAATGGTTTCAGGTCGTTTTAGGTGGTTTCAGGTGGTTTCAGGTGGTTTTAGGTCGTTCCTTGTTTTAGTAAATACCAATAGTACTATTTTAGATCAATGACGCAGTAGAAATTCCTGGTCCGCCCCCATTCAAGCTTACGGCATGAAATACGTTTTTGTCATAAAAATATTCGACTAGAAATAAATATGTTTTGCTAATCAAACCAAATATCATTTTTCTTGCTAATAAAATAATATAAAACTCATGCGAGTACTATTTTACATCAATGACGCAGTAGAAATTACTGGCCTGTCCATTTACAATCTTTTGTTTACGTAACTAATTCGAGTTGTATCAAAAAACAAAAATCGCACTTAAAGTTTCTAATTTAGCTCCAGTTTCTAATTATCTACTTAGAACTACCAAATTAAGTTTAAAGTAAGTTGGATTAAGGCACTCTTACCACGAAAACCACATATGTTCAACCTCTTTCACCTCCTCCGTGTCCCGATCTTACAGATTTCAACGTGCATTTTCACCTCGTGTTTCACCAATGTCAATCATGACGAGGTCCACCAATGGCATTCGTAACACTAAATTCCAATCATACCTAACTCACCAAAAACAAATGTACTGTGCCCATAGGCCCAGCACAAAAATGTGGGGTATGGAAACAAAAACCATACCTATTGTAATTGGGGCACTGGGGTAAATTCACAAAGGACTAGAACAATATGTCAACCATTTAAAAGGGGACATCTCTATCACAGAATTACAGAAGATTGCTCTCCTTGGAACTGCACACATCATTAGAAAAACTCTCTTGGTTACTTGATTCTTGATTTCTATTTTCCCTTTAAATTGATTTATTTTATTTTTTATTTTAATTACACCTCGTATTGTAAATATATTCTTGTTTTCCCAAGGCCCATGGATTGGACTCGGTAAACTAAGGATTGTGTAAGCAAAATTGAAGCAAATTGTAAATAAAGATAATAATAATAATAATAATAATAATAATAATAATAATAATAATACGAATACGGTGTTTGTTTCTAGTTTTCATAATGCAATTGAAGACTAAAATACTCGACTCATGTTCAGAGACTAGTTATCAATTAGACAACGAGGTCGAGTTTTCTATGAGTCAATAGATGGTCAATGAGGCGCGTAGCGCCGAATCGACTATTTGACTCATAGAAAACGAGAACAAGTAGTCTAATTGTTAACTAGTCTCTGAACATGAGTCGAGTATATATATATATTCACTTTTTTGACCTAAAAATTCTCCAATGTATATTTAATACCATCACATTGCGCTCAAATCATATTTTTTATATTCGTTATGGATACAACATCTCAAACAATATTCTTTTATAAATATGAAGGAATAGGTAAAGAGTTATTCAATTTTTCATGTAATTGCATCTAATTAGGTGTCTGTATATATGTATAAAAGTATACTAGTATATACACCTACTTGCAAGAACGTTGTCATACGAAAATAGAACATTACTGATTTAGTGGGATAGGAATTATATTGAAAAACAAAAGAAGATCAATAAAGCTGAACTTTTTCTTTTGTCTTTTAATGTATTCCTTTCTCACTAAATTTTTAATGTTCTAATATCGTATGACAGTGTTCTTGCAAGTAGGTGTATATATAGATATTACTTTATGACACGGATTTTTGTACTATGCCCAAAAAAGTATACAACATTTTACTATTTGTACGTTTTGCAACGTTATCCATTTGTGGCATTTCATAATAAGATAGTCTGTTTCGTTCTTGCTTTTTGTGATTTTGTTAAAATCGTTCTCAAGCTCCTGGTAGTATCCACCTAGGAAGTCAAATATGACGTTCGTTTCTGTAACTGTAGTGTCTTTTTGAATTTCTCTGATTCCTTTTCAAAGTTCTGTGAAGTTTTGCTGCGTGTTGGCTGTCTTCTCTTTAATCTTTCCAATGTGGCACGCTATTCCTTCCAAAATTTAATATATGGTTTTTTGTCAATTGAATCTTTCGATATAAATCAGTTGCTATTATATATATAAGAAACGTTTAATTTAAGACTATGAAGAAACGAAAGACGATAATGAAAAATAAAACAAAAACCAAACCAAACCAAACTGAAAGAAAAGAAAAGAAAAGGAAAGAAAAAATAAAGAAGACCAGGAAAGTAAGAAAAAGAAAAGATCGTATATTAGGCCAAATAAAAAAATTACATGTTGTCGTCCGGATTTCTAAAAAAAAAAAAGAGCGAGGGCGGGCGGGCGGTTTTTTTTTTTTTAATTTATTTACTGACTTTTTATCTTTAACAAAAGTACCGAATTTCTCTTGGTACCAAATTGAGGGAGACTGGGTTCGAAACATAAGTAGCGCCTGTTACTTTTTTTCGTTTCGATTTTTAAAAACTAGGCAGAATAACAAATAATAATAAAAGACAAACAAAGCAGGCGGCCCAAAAAAATGAAGTGGCCGGGGACGATAAACATGTAATTTTTTTTACTTGGCCTTAATAAATGTTTAAAGTGCCGTGTTTATTTAGACAGTAAAACTATAATTAAATGAAATGACAAAAAAATAATATTTTATTACTTTGCGACGTTTAAAATTTTGACGATTTTCTGGAATTTTCTCAAAAACAACAACTTTTTTTTTGGCGCAAATAAAATTGGTAGTAATTCTGCTCAAGGGAATAGAATTTCTATAATTTATAGCCTTCAAAACGTGAACTTTTGTTTGCCATATGAACGTATGAGCTAGAATCAATAAGCCCGGTCGAAATTGTGCACTAACACGCATGAGTCGATCACAAAATGACCGGTTTTAAGCATTTTTGGAGCTTGAAAGAATGATGCCAACGTGTGTTAAAGTGTTTATATTCTTTCTTCAATATTTCTGCTTCTTGTAGGAATGTAGGTTATCTTTAGTCAAAAGAAAACAGAATAAAATAAAATAAATAAATAAATGAGAACGTTCTTGCAATTAGGTGTATAGGGTATGCACTCTATGCAAGATAAATTTGCTTTTATTCTATATGGTGGGAAAAAATCAGAAGATAGTGGTGGCTAGCATATAAAACAGATATAGTCATTACAAAAGGAATACTATATATATAATACTATACTAAATATAGAGAAACATCGTCTATACAACTCATCCTGTAGCATTTATACGAAAAATATCCCAGAACCCCAAAAAATTAAATATGCCATAAAATCTGTGATAACTGGGGGAAAAATGAATATTGAATTGTGAATGAGTCTCAAATGTTTTGAACAACATTTGTCATAATTGTCATAATTTGTTTTTGTATTTACGCAATTCAGCCTTAAGGCGGCATAAGCAGATTTCCAATAAAGCTTCCCAGGATCTATCTAAACAACAAAATGTAATAAACGCCTTGACAAACGGCCCAACATTTGATCCAACATTTAGCCAGCATTTGTAGGCAGAATGTTGGCACATACGCCGGCTCATTTGTAGCAAAAGACCGGTATTACAAACAAGCTCTACATTCATCCAACATCAAAACTCTCCCCCCAGATGATTAAAATATACCCCTTCTGAACTAGGATGTCAGTGTCGTGTTATCTAAATCGGGTCCACTTACTGAGATGGCAATAGTTATGGCTCGCCAATCTAAAATACTGATCGTTTACTTCTTTGGACAACAAACCTAGAGTGATTTTCTTTGGCCCGTGAAACAAAGGGGATCGGGTATTCATCGAGTTAAGCGCTTACAGCAAACGCAAAAGTTTGTTAGCATTCGATATTTTGTTTACATTTCAATTTCCTGCTGCCGGGACTACAGTTACGTTTTCCTCGTTTTGATACGCCTTAAATAACTACATTTCATTTCTACCTAGATCTAACAAACTATGGAACTCGCTACCAATACACTGTAATATACATCTAGGCACTGCCTAAAAGCGGAGCTCCCGATACGGAAGTCACAGGGAGAACAATTTGAATGAAACTGAAAGGTAAAAATAAGATCGGAGGAAAAATCTTCAATTAATTTTTGTTCGAGATGAAGATAATTTCTCCCATAATATAAAAACCATGCAGTGAAATCGAATCGAAATGCCGTACATTGTTTTGTTTTGCTTTATTTTGTTTTGTCCTGTCCTGTCCTGTCCTGTCCTGTCCTGTCCTGTCCTGTCCTGTCCTGTTCTGTTCTGTTTTTGTGCGACTACTTAGGAATTTTGTACACAACTCACCACCACCCCCAGAGGCTAGTTTTGTTCTTTGAAGATTCTTCGACAAAGTTTTCCAAGGCTGACAGTTTTAGGCTTTGAATCTCTTTTACTTAAAAAAAAAAAAACAAAGCTAACTACAGATAATCCAATACAATATCAAGTTTAGTGAAATTTACCTCGGATGTCTTTCATTGAAATCGAAAATCTGGAGATTTAGGGCAAATCAAGACCAAAAAACAGACTTGAAAACTGGTGTTAAGGTGGATGCGTACTTGTGAACGTTAGATTTGAGCCCAAGATGTGGGCGCGCTCAAAAACTGCTGAAAAATCTACAAGATCTTATTGAAGAACCATACGCGTTTTGAGCTTCAACGAGGTAAAACCCTCAAATTTTGCACGGGACTCTCTATTTTTTGATAGCTCATTCGAAAAAACTCCTAAGAATCTAGGTTATATCAACATTTTAGGAAAAGTTTTAGGAACACGTTAAAAAATAGATTTTTGTAGGGATTTTTGTTCGACTTTATGAGATTTTTTAAGAGCACCGAAACTACAAAATATGACAAATCAATGTATCTCTCTGTCTTTTCGTCGAAAATATCCATGTATTATTGTAGAAGGATTGACTAGCCTTCGTTCGTGCATTCATATAGTCTGCAAATAACTATTATCTTATTAATCTTAATTTTTTTCTAATCACTTCCGATGGCGAAATTTTTACTCCAAAAGCTCGTGCGTAGGCTTCCATTAAATGCTGATTATCTCGAAAACGAGCTCGGGACACCCTATTTTTCTTTCCAGATTTGGAATCAGCATTAAATTTCAATTCGGAAAATTGAAGTTTTAAAAAAAGCTTAAATCAATTTCCAAAAGTAGGCAGTCACCTTAAGGTGAGCAGAAAATAAGCTTACTTTAATAATTACACGAGACGAAGTTTACATTCAGTTAAACTTCACAAGAACAACTGAGACAAAATAGAAAATAATGCAAAAGGCAATGCAAAATACATAATGACGAATTTCTTTGTCAGTAATTTGGCGTTTGTAAATGTTTTTTAATATTTTTTAGCTTTTTAAAGTGAAAGTCTAGGTCTTTATACAATAACATCTCCCCACAACACATACGATATACATATGATAGCTGAATAAAAACAAACGAATTGTTAAAGATGTACAAAGCAAAATAAAGGACGAATATTTGTTGTCGTAATATGCTATCCGTGTTATATTTCCTCCACCATTAAAATAAATTAATCTTATCTATAGAAATATAAAAAGTTTTGAGAGAAAGTTTTTGATTTGTCGATTCTTCTTGTCAAAAAAAAACCATAATAATATGCGATCGTTTGCTAAAAACACACGCCTGAATTCTTGAAGAATACTTCTTGATCCATCTTTGTCTACATGAAAGTTTTTTGTTTTTTTAAAATTGTTTTTGGTCTATAGCTTGTCCTAAAGCAATTTTTTCTGTGCATTTGAAAGCCGCATTTGTGGGTAGTTTTGCTCTAACATCAAGCGGGATTCCTGTGTTGTGTACACGGACGGACGGACGGACGGAAGTGACGTCAGCCAAGTCATGAAAAATCAACTCGATGGTTTACCATTTTTTCTTAAGTATGGTGCTCCGCGCGGGAGCTCCGCTAAAATGAGTGACGTAAGCCTTTCCAAATTTAAGAAACTTGTGACCACCTATTTTGCTTCCAAAATGGAACATTACTCACAACCTTAAAATCTCTTAAATTTGAATTTTGATAAATTTTGATCCATCAACCTCGTATGATCCTATTTTTCTTTTCATTATTGTTTTTTCCTCGTCAAGTTTAACGTTAATCATGTTTGTATTGTATGTAAATTGTATGGAGAGTGAATATCAATTGGAACGAAAGTTCTCTTTTCTTCGCCAGTCACGAAATTTCTCAAGTTTTATAAAATGCATATGTTTATATTGTGACAAATAAACTAAACTAAACTAAACTAAACTAAACTTGAGTGATAAATTTCACGCCTGACAAAAATTGTAGGCTTCCAGACTAGGCTCTTCTTCGCTTGAGAGGAATCCCTATCACAATTCCCTAACTGACAAGGAACTCATCAGTTTTTCGCTTTATTTACATTTTTTTCCTTTCCTTTACTTTTATCTTTTCTAACTGTAAATTGGTGTTACCGTTAATTTTAAAAATTGAATTTTTGAATCACACTAGTCCATAAGGTTTTTGATTCTTGAGGAGTGACATGTAAGAGTAATATAAATTTCCAGTAGGTTTTTCCTTTTTAGACTTTTATAATTATGTGATATTTTAATATTCGTGTCGCTGTTAAACTTATAAACTCCAACTATATATTAGCAGGAGTTAATTTTGCCAAACCAGGGAACGAACAAGAAGACGATTGTGAAATATTTTGGTAAACGTTTTCCTGATTTCGAATGACAATTTATAATTCATTGTGAATAGTATCATAAAATGAACCAAGATGAAATTTAAATAGACATAATATGACTAGACTTTTTATCGGAAATAGCTCAATAGACTAGCCTATTGGGCTTGGTCTAATCAGCATTACAAGATACAGAGTTACGAAGATACAAATACAAAGAAACAGAGTTACAAAGATATCGAATATCAATAAAACAGAACTCTGTAACTCTATATCTTTCTATATTCGCAACTCTGTATCTCGTAACGCTAGTTAGACCAAGCCTAAACTAAAATGAATATACTGAATAAATAAATACGAAATTTTCTTTATTCTTTATTCATTAGAGCGTAACACGAACTGCGAAAGATCTCTTCCTGCAATCACACAACTCACGCAACTTTCATAACGACATCGAATTAAAGGCACTGCATGAAAGCGTCAAATTTGGTCAAATTTGGGTGTAACTCGACAGGCAGAGCTCGAAGCGCGTAACTCGATAAATACCCGTCCTCAAGAAGCGTGCTAAAGGTGTACCTCGCGTTTCTGATTGGTCGAGCTTTCTTGAAACATGAAAACTTTTTTTAATGAGCTTTTTAGCTATCATTTTTGTGTCTACTGCATATTAATAAGCAGCAGACACTATGCCATCGAGTTTACCCAGATATGCTTCATATCCTATTGGACTAGCGAAAAATATAGTTAAATGACATACGAAATTGCTGACATAAAGTTCAGCCCGGTGTAAGGGTTGTAAAACTTCGGATTACTTTCGGATCCCACGTACACAGTGTATGGCGAGGATAGCCGATGTTATCCGAAGTCGCGCGTACTGGCTGGTCAACTTGGTTGCTCTGTTTGCGACTGCTTACGACTTTTTATAGACTGGAAAACGTTTGACCAATCGTTTCAAACATTATTTGGTATGATTCTAGGATTCAGTGATTTCTACAAGGTAACCGCAGCCATTTTTGTAGTGAATCTTATTTGTCTTTTTTTTTGGGGAACAAGCTGGGCACACAGGTTTCATCGAATGTGTCAAGTGTTGTTTAATTAAAGTACTTTCAGGTATGCTACACGAAGCATGTTAAAAATGTCGCTTCATGAATGATCTTTACGAAACCGATGTGATGTGAAACTTGAGCCCTTGAAAGGGATAACTGATCAGCTCCATAAGCAGAATATTAAGCCCTGAATACCTACAAGTGAATATTTTACATCTACATGATTCAAAAATGTTGCATGCTGTGTATCTATCAGCAGTAGACACATGTACTCATCGAGTACGTATATATATACTTTTGTAAAAATTGCAAAAAATTGTAAAAACGAAACAAAAAATTCTGGAAAAAATGACGGAAGAAAAGAATCGCCACAATGTGAAGATAGAGTTTAGGATATTTTCTGTCTTGTTTTATTTGTAGATAACATAGCTACATTTACCTCAAAACAAGTAACAAACTAGCATGGCGAACGAGCAAAAAAGTGTACTTGTTTTGTTATTATGGTAAGAGTACTTTCATTTTGACTTTCATTCAATAATTTTATTTCTTTCTACAGATAATTTATTTAAATATTGAATGACATATAAAATTACACAAATATCCAACTGTTTATTGAGCTTTTTGAACTAGTATGATTATAAAAATGATCTTAACTTCGTGTTGTTGAGAGATATGTTATTGTATAAAGACCTTAAAAATATTCACCCAAATGCCAATTTACTTACAAAGAAATTAGTAATTTTGTATTTTGCATTGCATTTTGCATTAATTTCTATTTTGTCTCAGTTGTTCTTGTCAAGTTTAACTGAATCTAAACTTTGTTTTTCGAAAACTTTTGTCGTTCGTGATTTCCGTATCTTTCTTACACAGAATCTCAAAATCTAGTATAAGCTTAAGTTTTCAAGCTTATCGAAAAGTAGTTAAGGCTTATATATATGAAAGGATATAAAAAATATTTTAATGAAGAATTATGATTAATAAGAAAACTATTTTTAAGTGATGACAAGTTCAGGGCCTTCATTTTACAAGTTTTAGTTAGTTAATGACAGGGGCGGCGGAACCGGAGGGGCCCCAAGAAATTTTCGGGGGGGACCTGACCCGCCCATTCAAATTGGGCTCCCTGTGACTTGCGTAAGGGAGCTCCGCTTTTAGGCAGTGCCTAAATATATATAAGCAGGTAAAGCTATATACAGGGCGAATATTTCGTGTAATGCGTATTCTTTTTCAAGCTTCATCATATTTTAAATAAAATAATGTACGCATTTGCCGATTAGAGGTCGATTGACATTGCTTTTTCCAGAAAGTTAAGTGTATGACTTACGATCTCTTGCCAAAAAACACTTGATTTCTAGTAGATTTAGTTCTTGATATATCTTTAAGTAGTGTTTAATAAACGAGCAGGAATGTTTTATCGGGTTTTAAAACCACGAGGCGTAGCCGATGTTTTCTATACATCTGCGAGTTCTTCTTTTGAAATCCCGGCTGGAATCCCTCGATGTAGATATGCGCAGTACGTGTGCACGCTAGAATTAGTGGCCACCGTCCAGTTAACATCAGTACCTACTGAAGAACTTTCGAAATAGACCACATGATTTTATATTACCTAAGATTAGAACTGAAAGATTTAAGAAACATTTAAATATTAACGTCTGTTTTGAGGATCAAAGAACACTATCATTAATATCATTTTATTTTGAAATGTTTTTTTTTTGTTGCTTACAACATTTCCAAACTCCCCGGGTTCATTCCTTAGACATTAGCAAAGTAATAATAAACTATAATACATGAAGTCAGGTTATCATTGAGGTTTTTTCGAGTATGATATGTGCAGTTTCTAGAAGTACGATTTTTTGCGGTTCAGCTAATTCTATGTTCCCTGGTAGTTGCTAGACAATTATATCTAGACACCTTTTTATGAGGCCTAACTTCCCATTAACGATTGTTATAGATTTCGTTTCCTTTCTCCGCATTTTTCTCACTTGGATCAAGCTCACATTGTTTCCTGATGGTAGTGACATATCAACAAAGTAACAAAGTCTGTCTGTCTTGTCATTAACAATTATATCTGTTCTGTTTGCTAGAGCATTCTCTGAGGAACGTCAGTGGAAAATATTCGTTAAAATTTTATTATCATATCAATACTACAACCTGCAAACGGCCTATCCCTCTTGACAGTAGTCTGCACAACGTCAAGCCTTCTTTAATGAATTTTTTAATTTATCTGAATTTTCAATGAAACAATGCTTAAGGGATTAAAAAAAAATTGCTAGTTAATTTTTCTCGATGTCACGATGGGCCTTCATTTAAACTAGACTAAGCTGAATTGGACTCAATGTTCTGTCAACTGAATATTGCTTATAGATAAGTAGATAATAAATAAATGGGACACCATTTATTCAGTACCAATCATCCATGCCAGATGTTTGTATAATTTAAGGCACTTTAATTCATTATGTATCTATTGTGTTTCAAATAAGGTTGTAATAAGTCATTTATTTTAGTTCTATGATGAAGCTATGTCAGACGTCCGGATAGTTATAAGGCTAGGGAATACAATTTGCTTTCGTCTATTTTGTTTCAAATAGGTAATAACCGTTTCCTTTTTTTTCTTTCTTTCTTTCTTTCTTTCTTTCTTTCTTTCTTTCTTTTTTTTTTTTTTTTTTTTTTTTTTCTTTTTCTTGTTGGTATACTTAAAAGATACTTTTACTTCATTTTATAAAATAATTAGGATACTACCTGCTCTATGATTGGTCGAAAACCATGTTTGAAGAGAGTATCAAAACACGCTATCCTCATTTTCGTTGCAACTGTCAGATTTTAAACTATCGCGCACGCCCATTGGTCAGTTTGAATAAGACGGCACGTAGGGAGAATTTACTTATACTTTGCTTTTTTTCGATCGTTTCGCGCGTTTGTTATTTTATACAACAGATCAAAAACAGTTTTCCGTGTTTGATACTCCGATCAAAACACTTGGGATGTTGGGACAACACTCGAGAAGCTGGAAACCACTCCGCTATGCATCGTGGTTTCCTACGCTCCTCTCGTGTTCTCTCAACATCCCGCGTGTTTTGATCAGAGTATCAAACACGGAAAACTGTTTTGATCTGTTAAATATATCTATTGCTTTTCAAATAGGGTTGTAATAAGTCATTTTTTCCCATCTATCCTAGTTCTATAATGAAGCTATGCCAGAAGTCCGGATAATTATAAGGCTAGGGACTACAATTTGCATTCGTCTATTTTGTTTCAAATAAGTAATAAATTTGCTTGTTTTTTTTGTTTTGTTTTTTTTTCGTTTAGAAATAACTTTTCTTAAAAATGAATAATAAAAAAATAAAATAAATAAAAACTCTATAACACATTATTTCAACAACGAACCAAAGCAACGTATCTTAATCACATGGATCAGTCTTGAACACCACTAGGAATTTCCATATCCGATCAGAGCCCGGAGGAAGATCACTGATTGATCTTGATACCCATTCATATCTTAATTTCCATTTCCATCCCCAAAAAACGGAATTACATTTTGTTAGCCTTATAATTTGCCTGAAAGAATAGTTTCCTTAAAAAAAGTTTTATAGTTTCCCTTTGTTCGTATCATTATAATATTGCTCATGCAGTGAGACCAAATAAAAGGCTCCCATAAGTTGAAGAGACAGCATGTCAAACTCAAAACATGGGCACTAGTCGATGAGATTGTGTAGGTCTTCGATGATCGTACGTAAGACTAATGTTGAAGAGGCACTAAGTCGTTATCTAAGCTTGGATGGAACTTTATCTCTGATAAAGTCATCCTCATTAGTATTCTTTATATGAAGAATAACGAATTGTTCATGGGTTTTTGAAAAGGGGCTTTCTTTTCATTTATCGTTTAGGAGCCGGCGTAGCTCAGTTGGTTAGTACGCGGCCTTCAGAGATACCAGGTGATTTCGCTTCTCTCAGCCCGATCGAATTAACCAATCAGCGAACAATTTATTCGTAGCTCTGAAATATTTCCTAGTTTCAGGTTTTCGGCTCAATAAACAACAGCTCTTACTCAAAATGAAAGAAAATAAAACTAATTCATTGAAAGATACACTACAAACCTTTTAGAAATAGCATATTCCATCGTTGTTGTTGGAAAATATCTTGTTTTGACAACAGGTTATAGAAAATACTTGTAAATTTTCGCTGCGACAACAATGCATTGCGCGCCTCGATTCAAAATCATCTGGTAGATGTCCACATTTCGATTTTCAGAATCTCCATTTTTAATTCGACTTCTCTGTGTTCTGTGCATCTTTAGCTTTAAATACCCTATTCATTTAAATTTTTATTTATTTAAATATCATATTCTTTGTTAATAAACCTTTACTTTTACTTTTTACTTTATCTAAAGTAAATCAAGATTATCAGAATTGTATAAGATACTCAAAAACAAAATTTTTGGTAGCCTAGCAGTTCACGTCAAATCAAGGACGTAAGACAAGACGAAGTTGCAATGGTAATGGTCGTATCTCACTCAAACGTGGAGACCTAAGGAATATAGCATAGTATGAAGACTATAATTATTGTAATAATTTATTTCCACTGATAATTCAAAGCCTACAAACACTTTGCTTGTGGAAACAATTTTATCTTTTTCTATCTATTCATGGATATGACATATTTTGATTTTTCCTATGGTAAAAATTACAAAAATATCGAACTTGGTCTTAGAGAAATGTCCAGAATTTTCTATTTTTCATCAGAATGGATGCAGAAAATCTTAAATAAGCGAACCGCTGTTGTTTTCGTTCGGCGAAAAAATCAAGGAAAATCGCCGTCGAGAGAAAATGTTTCACAAAAAAAAAAAAAAAAGCCAAAGACAGATGTATAATGAGTACGGCGAGATTTCCAAATTTCAATTGGACAAGTCCACACAAGATGGTTAATGAAACTGAAGTGAGCAAAATATAGGCTTACTTTTATTTCTTTTATAGATGTTTGGTTTTCCATATCAAGAGTTTTGTGTTTTAAAAAGAACCGTAATTTAAATCCTCTATTTAGCCCCCCCTCCTCTCAAATAAGCCCCCCTCTCTAATAAGCCCCCCCTTTTAAAGGAAGAAATTTATTAAGCCTCCCCCCTCTCTTTTTAGCCCCCCCCCCCTCCCCCTTTCACAACTAAAGAATCACGTGTACTGATTAAAGGTGATTTCTTAAAGTCTTGGTTGTTCAGAACATTTCTTTTTAGCTTGCTTTGTTAATGTTACCGTGTTATAGTTTTGCTGTTATTCACAATTATCGTAAATTCTACTTGAGAGACTAACACAGGCGAATCAAATAATAAAAATGCCATGTACATCACTACAGATTATGCGAGACGGTCAATAGTAGTATAGGAGGGACCGCACGATCCGTATCCTTGCGGTGGATTTACTAATTTTGCGGTGGATTCGAGTATATTTGCGGTGGATTTAATTATGTTCTAATACGTCACGCATTACGTGTATCATATGCGGTGGATTTAATTATTTTTATTACTAATTACCATAAAATGACGGGTAGGTATTGTGAAGTTGCCATGACGACCAATTGACGCCATGAGCTTATTGTTTGACAAGTTTGGACAAGTCTTTTGTTTACCAATCCAATTTATAGAGCTCGGGGATTTTGAATTTTTAACTCGAAAACTCAACCAACCAAGCTATCGATAGCCTGATAGCTAAGCTATCGATAGCCTGATAGCAGGAGGAGAGGAGGTAATCTTACAACGACCTCTCATAGACCTCGCATCGACCTCTCATCGACCCTCAATCATAGAAAAAATAAGCAGATATAAGATTATTATAAAATCAGTTATTAATTTTGGTATTTCAAATGGTCTTGGCCGTGGAAAAGAGAATTGGTCATGGGCTTCCTGGGTTTTCAATAACTAAATCGGATGGGCTGCCTGTGGAAATATGAATTGCTCATGGACTTCCTGTGTTTTTCAATAACTAAATTGGATATGGGCTTCCTGTAGATTTGTGCATTCATAAAATTGTTTTGATGCCGTGTCTTATTTATCACGTGACAAAAATGATTGAAGGAAAAGAGATATGACAGCATTAATAAGCTTGAATGCTAGGGAATTTTAGAGTCATTGTACTACGGTCCAGTATGAAATAGAATGAACGCTGTTTATATAATATAGAACAAGATAAACGGCAGAACTAATAATTTTCAGCTGATTTTTGCATAATTAGGAAGAACTTAGTAGGTCTTATTGTTTATCGTTTATGAGTCATTAAGTGCATTGTGTTGGATACAATAGTCATCAAATTTTCATTAGTCCTTTGAATTCATTGACGGTAGCGTGATATCCTCGAGAGCCTAACTGGAATAACGTAGCCATTGCGTTTCTCAAAAGTAAATTGTTTTTAGGTCTTGCTTGCTTGCTTGGTTGGTTGAGTTTTCGAGTTAAAAATTCAAAATCCCCGAGCTCTATAAATTGGATTGGTAAACAAAAGACTTGTCCAAACTTGTCAAACAATAAACTCATGGCGTCAATTGGTCGTCATGGCAACTTCACAATACCTACCCGTCATTTTATGGTAATTAGTAATAAAAATAATTAAATCCACCGCATATGATACACGTAATGCGTGACGTATTAGAGCATAATTAAATCCACCGCAAATATACTCGAATCCACCGCAAAATTAGTAAATCCACCGCAAAAATACGGATCGTGCGGTCCCTCCTATACTACTGTCAATAGTAATGCTTCCGTCTAATCCTGAGTTACAATCATATTCCATACTGCGTTTCGACTAAATCAATAAGCCCTCCCTCTCCAATAAGCCCTCCCTCAAACGTGCCTGAAATAAATAAGCCCCCCCGGGGGGCTAAATAGAGGATTTACGGTAGATGAAGATTATTACTGCTAAACTAGCCAAATTTGCGAGACCCTCAACCCTGAACAAAACTAAATGTGTCAGTGAAAAAAAAAAAATCCTAATTCATTAATAAAACATAGTTTCATTCATTTCATATTAGCCTTAACTATTCTTCGAGAAGCTTAAATGAAACTTAAGTTAATAGATTTTGAGCTTCCATTTTACCAGTCTTCATCTGTTTTCATTAGTGAAAAAAATATGGAAATGACGAACGACAATTTAAAGTATTCGGAAAATAAATATTGCATGTTTAAGACTGAGGGGGATGAGAACCGCAAAATAAATAAGAAATTTCTAGGTCAGTTGGCCTTTGTAAATTCCTTTTTATATTTATATTCAACAACGAAATAAATAATGATCTATAGAAGTATCAAAATTTCTGGGAAAAGTCTATGATTTGTTGATGGGAGACAAACAAAAACAATTTTTCTTTTTATAATAAAAGGTTCTTTGACCACTAACCATCTTGAAAGAGGAATGTTTAAGAGGGAGTCTCTGCAAGAACGGGCTAGGTCACGACTCCATAATAGATTTCTTTTATTTTCTTTTCTACTATCGAAACTGGAAGTTAAAATCGTTTTAAATTTTCTTTTTAGCTGCAAAAAGAATTTCTGTCTGATCCACCCCAAAATCAGTCAAAAGACACCGATTTTCAAAATCTGCAATGCCTATTTTCAAAGTCCGTTTTCTCGGGGTTTTCTGCATACATTAAAGCTTGATTCTTTTTATGAGAGTCCGCGGTAAAAGTCAGCGATTTGATATCTTTTAGGGTGTTAAACTTGATATTTAGAATTTTGACATTTCATGTTAACGGAGGACGAGTATTCATCGAGTAACGCGCTTCGAGCAAGGGCACTAGGACACCGAATGTGGTTGGATATATATAGAGCCCTATATGGAGCTTAAGGTGGATTTGATTAACCATATTAACTGGACGGTTGAATATTACTGACGTAAGGAGCATCACGCGGTCGCGTTGTTGTTGGTATAGTACAAACAGAGTCAAGTACGGAACGGCTGTTAAAGAAGTAACGCTCGTAGGCTATTCAAACCGTTTGACCTTTGGAATGAAAACGTCTGCACTACAACAGCGAACGAAGACAACGAAGGAACACGGACAAAAGATAAGTAAACAAGTATATAACGTTAATTTAATTCAAATAATCGAAAGGGGAAAAAACCTATAGAAATCCAAGCACATTCGGTGTCCTAGTGCCCTTGGTTTGTGGTTAAAAATCATTCAGCCACGCCCTTTTTTAAAAAACTTCCGGTATCTTTTAGGGGTCTTTTTAAAATCCCCGGTACTTTTTTCCCGGAGTCCCCCCCCCCCCCCCCACCAGGAGAAAACTCTTCCTGCAGACGGGTTACGCATGACAACGTCGAATTTGGGTGTGGTCAAGCACGTAAATCGATACGCATAAACTTGCAGCGCTTAACTCAATGAATACCCGATCCCGTCCTCAATACAGGTAGCCCAAGCTTGGTTTCTGTGGTGTCCTGTTATAAGGAAATGTATGGGGATTCATCAAAAAAGTCAATAAAATCATTGAAACGTGAAATAAAGCCCCGAAATTTTACCCGATCATTGATAAAGAACACTTCTTTCGCTCTGCGTGGTTATTTTTTGAATTTAGCCCGTTTTAAGATTTTTTTCCCCCACCACTAAGAGACTTCTCTTATTTCTTAGTGGTGGGGGGAAAAAATCTTAAAACGGGCTAAATTCAAAAAATAACCACGCAGAGCGAAAGAAGTGTTCTTTATCAATGATCGGGTAAAATTTCGGGGCTTTATTTCACGTTTCAATGATTTTATTGACTTTTTTGATGAATCCCCATACATTTCCTTATAACAGGACACCACAGAAACCAAGCTTGGGCAACCTGTGGTCCTCAAATAAAGTTGTATAATTAGTGACTGACAGGCAAAGTTAAACAAAAGAAAACAATGGAATTGGTGTCGACTACTATATGCATTACGTCGATTATCTTTCACGGGCGAAGTAAAATCAATTATCTGTTCAAGGCAATTGATTTGGCGCGTTTGACTAATAACAGCGAAACGCGAGAAACGCTAAGGAAAAGAAATTAAAATACATAAAAAGGACCAAGAAAAGATTGGATAAGAAGGAATAAATACACGAATGAACGAACTTGAGCGAATTACACGATGAAACGAGTGGATGAATACTGAAATACGTGGGCTAACAAAAAACAAATGCAGAGATAATCTTCAACTTATTAGATACTGTTTGATACTGTTTAAAGTATCTATACTAGTTCAATGTTAACTCATAATTTCATTCAATATCATTGAAATTATATGGCCTGATTTACAGGAATATTTTAAATATATAATATGATGAATTTAATTCCAGTTTGTTTATTTAATTGAATACGGGGAAAAAAGCATACATAACTAAGGTTTTCTTCTGCTTTAGTCTCCCTACCTTTTATTGATCTAGCTCAGTTTTCTGTCTTTATGTCACTACGTTATTAAGCTTTCAAGCCCGTCTCAGCACCAAAAAACAGAATTGCATATGTAACATGTAACATAACCTGACCACATCAATTTGTAGAAGCCTCACACTGAGTCAACACTGCGCTTTGTCCACCTTACTCGAAGTTTGTTTTAGTAAGACCAAAAACAGAATTAGATATGTGATTTCGATCTAACTGATTTATTATGCATTATATAAGAAAACCTTTGGGAAGTACATCATTTGATTTTGGGTGTAGTGGAGGTAAAAATCTGAATGTAATGAATAATGCCAATATATATAACGTGGATGCATACAATGAGCAAACTAACGACCAAAGTATTCATCTTATTAACATAAAAGCAGTGGGACTATAATCCAACTCCTGCGTAAAATACAAGGAAGTAAAGGTACACACAGATGCTGTTCTAGTATTATAACTTACATTAAGATAATTAGATAGTACCAACAAACTCTTGAAGTGATCAGTAGAGTGCTAACTAGTGAACAGCGCACGACAACTAACTTTTAGTCGTAAGTCAACAGAAGGTAAATACTTCCGGTGGAATGCATTATCGATACGGCAAAGGAGAGGGATTGGTTTACCAAGTGTTTATTTTAAATTCATCTGTCATATTAGAAAATGAAGGTGTTCGGCGATATAAATTCCAGTGACCACACTTCTTGATCTTACTTGCACTGCTTCTGTGTAGGTGGATAGGCTGACTTTTCCTTCCATCATCATTACACAATCTCGCGTGAATTTAAATCTACAAATCAATTCTTCTCCTGGCAGAAAATAGGAAAATAAGGGTCAAGACTAATTCAATCACCGTTTGCTTTCGTTGGAACAATAAGAAAAGAATACAAGCTGTTTGCCTTTGTGGTTTGGACGGTATAAACTGACTTCCACTCATTAATTATTAAGGTAACATGGCCAAAATCCAATGTCTGTCAGTTTTTCCTATTAATTTTGATTTACCTTCGTCGCGGTTGATTCTATTTTACGCTATAGCTTAATGTTTTTTTCAAGTTTGGCATTTTTGTGTAATTTATTAATGCGTTGCTGAATAACAATACCTCAATGTTGTGAAATAACCCACGCTTTGATTGAAATGAATGGTGGCCTACGCGTCCCATACGACTTTTCTTTCTTAGATTATAACAACATGGGTGACTGTGAATTCACCTAACATTTAATATAAATCCGTTTTTGTTTCAGATTCCTGTTAAATAGTCCAACCAAACTTCAGTCAGTGTGTGTTGAGATTGTGGTCAAGTTATTTTGAACACCGAATGATGAATTACACCAACTCAACGCGTAATCAGGCGCCAAGCACCTATCTACAGACCCCACTATGGTACTGGGTATTAAGCTTACTTATCGTTACATTAACGATTGCTGGTAATGGTATGGTGATATTCGTGATCATTACGCGTAGATGCCTTCACATCACAAATAACTATTTCATACTCTCGTTAGCTACAGCTGATATCAGCACAGGTATCTTCGTTATACCCTCCATGTATCTCTGCGAACAGCTCAAAACCTGTAACTTCCAGATAGCTTATTTATTCATCAACACTATATTTTTTGCATCGGTGGCAAATGTCTGCAGTATGACTTTTGACCGATATATATCTATTGTGATTCCACTCAAATACTTTGTGTATATGACCAACAAGCGTGTGATGATCATCGTCTGTCTGTCTTGGTTTATCCCGTTCATTGCTAACGTCATCCCACTGACCTACTCCAATGCTGATCCACCAATCAAGCTCAAGGCCAAGCGTTTTTACGATCCCATTCAGATTGTTGTGTTTGTTGTCCTACCCATAGTTCTGATGCTCGTAGTTTATGCCCGCATCTATGTCATTGCCAACAAGATAGCACGTCAAACTAACCAAACTCAGAACCAGCTCCGCTACAACGACTCAAATGCAAATAATTCGCCAGAAAGAAACAAGAAAGAACGACGTGAAAGACGCAACAGAGAAGGGTCCGTAGCAGTTATTGGCTCGGTGATCATACTCTTCGCCCTGTGCTGGGCATTGGCTGTCTATAACTCCATGTGTGATGTATTCAATCTTTGCAAGACGTCCTTCGAGTCCAGAATAGCCGCACGATTGCTGATTCATCTCAACTCAACTATCAATCCCATAGTATATGCAGTCTTAAAGAAAGATATCAGACGTGAGCTGAGAAAGGCTTTACATGGTTGCAGGCAATCGTCGGGAGAAAGATTTGATAAGAATAACTCTTCCTATTCATTTTCAACGTCGACTAAACTAGATATGACCATTGCAGCAGATGCATTATCAAGCAAGACTTAGTAAAGCTAAGGTAGTTAGTACACACCATATATCTGTAATTAATTAGTACAAAATAGAAAACAATGAAACGATGGAAAGTGCTATTTAGTTTTTGTGCTATTTCACGGATATATGGTTTGCACTCTAATGACTCTGATTTTTGAAGCATTCAAGAATATCGTTACACCTACGCCCGAGTTAGTTCATAAAAGGGGGACTAGCCACAGATAGCCCAAGCTTGGTTTCTGTGGTGTCACGTATAATGAAATGTATGGAGATTCATCAAAAATTTCAATAAAATCATTGAAACGTGAAATAAAGCCTCAACATTTTACCCGATCATTGAGAAATAGCACTTCTTTCGCTCTGCGTGGTTATTCTTTGAATTTAGCCCGTTTTAAGGATTCCCCCCACCAGTAAGAAATATTTCTTGGGCTACCTGTGGACTAGAACGATAATCATCCAAATTTTAATTCAGCTAAAACTTTACTGGAATAAACCTTAAAGGTCTAATAATCAATGGTTAAAGTTTTTTCCTGATATTCGGATGGGAAGTATTATATTTTAACGAATTTTTGTGTCTCATGTATATTATAAGCAGTAGACACTAAGGCATCGATTTTTATTAGGACTTTATTAGTAAAATTTCGACTGAATTAAAACTTTGATGATTTTCGTGCTAATGAACGCGATTTAACTTATTATATTGTCTTTTATTCCTGTTGTAGAGCTCAGGCCGGATGCATATCATCTGAATAGAAAAAACTTCACCAACTTTCTTTAAAATAGCTGTATGTAATTCATAAACAATATTGTTGTTCCAAAGTACTGAGATGACAATTACTGCGATAAGCGATCCCAAGTTCACATTAGTTCAGGAATAGGTGGAATGATTTGTGTTTCTTATTATTCTGTTCGACTACAGCGTTACAGTTAGTTAAAATAGAGATGCTTGCAGTCAACCAAGCCATTTTAAAGCCTTTAGATGCTTGCTCATCATCCCTCTCCACTGATATTGTTATAATCTGAACTATATCGTTTCCCGCCCATCGATGACCTTTGGCTCCAACAGCCTTGTTTTGAACTAAGTTTACACCAGTAAAGGGGGTGAAGGAGGGGGGCTTGGGTTCAGAATAGACCCTTATTTGGTATATATTTGGCATAAAGTGGTTGGCTATGGCACACTCGTGCGAATGCAATTATAAAAATTCTAGGAAGAGAGAGAGGAGTGTATACTATTAAAGAAGGTTAGGCGTGACCGATCTAAACTAACATGAAAGGTCTAATTAAGAGAAAAATATCCAGGAAACTGAGCTAAATGGGAAGGGTTGAGCAAAGGGGCAGGGAGCGTGACAGGTAAAAAAAGTAGGAAGGAAATGGCAGCGGAAGTGAAGGATTAGAGGTGGGTATGTATGCCGTATAGTCTACTGAAGCGGAACGTGGGCAAGGGTGGTGCAAACCCCCTTCGCCTTACCCCCTATTAGGAATAACCTTTGAGAAAATTGGGTGGATTTTAAACACGACAACACGTAGCAATCTTAATTCACATTGTAAGTAATAAGGGGATATAGAAACACATTCCACACCCCCAGAAATGATTAAAAAAAAAAACCCATGTCATTATTTGCTTAATCATTTGTATTAAATGAAAACGGGCGAATGATTGCTCTTCATTAGAGTGTTTTAAAAAAATAAAAAAGCCGTATCATCTATTTACTGGAAAGTCGTTAAAAGCCCAGAACGGGCGTTTGGGAAACATTGTTTAACAAATTTCCAGTAATGCTATTTTGGCATCATTTTAAAAGCCAACTTATAGTCAGTGGGCAACTTGTACGACATTTAAAGCTTTGAAACACAACGAGTAATTTTAAGTATTATAATTCAAACTACTGAGAATTATATTCATGACAATTAAAGGAATATCAGCTATGTAAACTTCCTTAACTATGTTACTGGATTGATGAAAACCCTTTGAACGGTAGGTCTGAAAGCAGTGGATACAAAATTAGAGGTACTTCAAACTCTGCGCGCTGTTCTGAATATAGGTTGTTATCAATAGACGTCACTTCCGGTAATAGCTCTTTTTTGATGGCTTGTAGAATCCTGGAGGTTGTTTTGATCTCTTGTTTTCTGGTTTGATGTCGTGAAAATAGTCAAATACAATAGTTTGAGGACTTATTTTGATATGTTTTGACTTAGCATCCACTAGTTGCCCCCCAGTCAACCGCTTGTTTGCCCCCCAGTCAACTCCAAAAAGTCACGTGATTGATAGTAAGCAATAGAAGCTTAGTTCATAGTTAGAGTGCAAACAATCCGTGAAACACCAAAACACTAACTACTAAATAGCACAAAATAGTGCCAATTAAACAATAGAAAACAGTGGAATTTGCATGAAATTGTGCTATTTAGTATTACTAAAGTTTCACGGATTTACTGTGGTCACTCTATATTGCTTGCACACTAATAGTTAATCTATGCTATGAAATTTGGTCAGCGGTTATGAATTTGGTGCAAGCTGATTGGCTGGAAATTTCAAAAGTTGCACGCAATAATGCAGTCATGTTCACACGATGAAATTTGTTGCGCGCAATGTTGCACGAGTAGAGCGCGATTCAACTTCAAATTTGTTGCATGCAATGTTGCGTGCAACAAGTTCCATGAGTAGGCAGTCTTTTTGCGTGCAATGTTGCGAGTAATGTTGCACTCTGTGTCCGTACCTTAGTATAGTAAGGTTAATTAAGTCATGGTTCATGAACTTTACGCATAGTATTGTCTTAGCATTGTACCTTTACAATACTGCTCTCAGTAGGAACTTATGGATAAATTGAATCACCGTAAGAAGCTTTGTCCAACAAAGGACTAACGTCCGAAACGTCAGTTATACAAAGCTTCTTACGGTGATTCAATTTATCCATAAGTTCCTACTGTTTTATTATTCAGAAACACCGACGCAGTCTACACTAGTTCTCTATTATAGTTATCATCCACTCGTTTGTCAATAATACTCTCACATTATCATAATGTATTGTATTATAAATTCTGTTTTCATATTCACGTGTTAATGTATTGTGTGTATCGGCCTTATATACGCCCTGTGCCCTGTCTTGAGAGTCAGTTGAACGCCGAAACGTCAACCAGAACAAGAAAGAGAAGTTAGCGAAGAGAGCAAAGAGAAAAAGTCAAGCCAGAGATTTTATCTGAGCTGAAATAATACAGTGAAAGAACTCATCTTCACAGTGGAAAGAAAGAAAAAGAGAAAGAAGTTACAGCTACAATTGTGGTACTAAAAGAGCATTTATCAGTTGCCTGCTTGTCTTTGAAGACGTGGTTAACTTAAACCCGGCCTAAACCCAGGAAAGTAACCTGAAGTAACAGCAACCTGAGGCAAGGCACTGAACTAGTGGAGAATACAGTAACTTCATTCAGTCGACAAGAAAGTAAGAAGAGAATAGCTCACAACCAAATCCAAACAGGGCAAAATTAAAGGGAAAAACGACTTCTAGAACTGTAAGAAAACTTAAATTTATTTATCAGCAAGAACTTTCATAATATATTCTAGCTATCTTTAATTTAACTTAGTTTCTTTAGTAGTTTTCATGATTAGATGTTGCTATCAGTAATATTAGCTTTTCTTCATCAGACTCTATATTTCAAAATTAAAACAGAGAAAAGAAAAGAAAAGAAAGATCGTGTGTTTGTTTTGTGTGAGCTTGAACAACCCTTCGCAGGCCGTCCACAACCAGAAAGCATTTAAAAAAATTGTAGTCCACCAACGGCACTCAAAAAATAATGGCCCTCCTCCCAAAGATAGTGCGGTCACACTCAGTTGAATAGTACAATAACTTATCTAATTTAGTTGACGTCAAGTATTCAACCGTTAGACTAAATTCTCTCAATTGTTTATTTTATATACACTTATTTCAATTAAGTTAGTCAACAAAAACCTAGAATACTGTGATCGCTGAGAATCATGGGAAATATTTCATATTCAACTAGTGAAGGTTTCGACACAAACTATTATCAAGTTATTATTAACAGTTATCAAGCGGTTAAAACATGTAAAATGAATCTACCCATAATCCTTGTAAGTCTTAGCTTTGTAGCTTTTCAGGTGACTAGCTTTATTGAAATAAGTGTAGAACTAGAGTGCTCACACTCAATCCGTGAAACAAATACTAATTTTTAGCACTAAATAGTGATAGTTAAACAATAGAAAACAAAGGATTCTGTATGAAATAGTACTATTTAGTACTATTTAATGTTCACGGTTTTAGTGCGTGCACTCTATCTCATAAATGAAGATTATGATATATAGGTGAATTTTTGGCTGCATAGGCACTTTGCTCATACTCTCAAAACAACTCTCAAGAGCCACAACTGATGATCAAGCCATCAAAATAAGTATATAGGGAAAGGAAATAGCAAGAGTTAATGAAACAAAATCCTTGGGGGTGTTTGTAGATGATAAATTATCTTGAAAATAGAATGTCGATGAAACTTCCAATCAAACTTCATCTGGCATTGGAGCGCTAAAACGACTAAGACCGTTCATCTCACAAGTCACTGCAGTACAAATATTCAGGTCCCTGATAGAGCCGCATTTTGATTACTGCAGCAGAGTTTGGTACGGCATTGGAAATACACTAAGTAATAAATTACAAAAACTCCAAGTCAAGTTTTGATGCAAGCGCAAGCTCTCTGTTTACATTACTTGATTGGGATGATCTAGGAACACGGAGGAAAAAACAGTTAGCAATATCCATGTTTAAATCATTACATGATATCTTTCCCTCTTATCTACGAAATATGTATGTTTTTTGCGACCCAGTACATGAACTTAGAAACATGGAAAAGAAGCTGTCTCTACCGAAACCGCGTACAAACTACTTGAAACTTAGTTTCAGTTACTGTGGAGCAGCTTTATGGAACAGCCTTCCGTCTGATGTAGGAAGTGCTGATTCCTTTCCTTTGTTTAGGAGTAAACTTAATGGATATTTCTAATTACTCACACGGCAATCATAGAAAACAGTTTTTGTCATTGTAATGTACACCTACTTGCCAGAACGTTGTCATACGAAAATAGAACATTAATGATTTAGTGGGATAGGAATTATATTAAAAAACAAAAGAAGATCACTAAAGCTGAACTTTTTCATTTGTCTTTTAATGTAATCCTTTCTCACTAAATTACTAATGTTCTAATATCGTATGACGACATTCTTTCAAGTAGGTGTATATTTGTACTGAAGATTTTACAGTGTAAATAAACTTTGTATGTATGTAACCCAGCTTGGGCTCCCTGTGGAGCTTGACCATAATGCACTGCACGGCTATCCATCGACTCTCCATCAAGCCACAGCTCCGTGTAAGCTTACTTGTTTATTGTGTTTGTGAAAAAAATCCTAGTTTACGCTCGTCTACAAGGTAAGCTATCTTGAAATATTCGTTATAACTGTCTTATGTTAGTCAGCAGAACTTCTAGTTTAGTTTTTTCGTGAAATTTGCTCCGTCAAATCAAGTTTCAGGCCCGTATGGCCAGGATTAGACGATGCATGGACGTTTTTGAACACAGATTTGCTGGTGTGAGGAATAGCACTTGCTATCTCTCTCTCGGGTTTTATTTTTATTCTTACTTTCTTATGCATGTAGAATTTCAAGAGTGCTAGAATGTATTTTGCTGGGTTTTTCGAGTTTTTCGGATCGTTTTTGGAGTTTGAGCGCTGGCTCTGAGTTGGGCGGGAAAGCGAGACACGTGACACAAGCTTATCTTTAATGAACTATTTCTTTGAATCTAAAACTTTTTATAAAAAAGAGGTTGTTGTCGCGAGTTAGAGTTGACCTTCTTCCACTGATATGCGAAGTTTGAAGTATATGAAAATGAACAAAATAGCTTCTGTTTCTCCTCTTGAAAGTGGAAAGTTTATGAAGTAATTGTTTGTGTTTTACTTCGATTCTACCGGGAGTTGCTAAAACTCTTTTCTCTTTGAAGTCGAAATGATCTCTTGAATGGACCAAGGAAGAAATCATAAAATAATTGTTATAGATCTCGTGTTCTGATTGGTTAGGAGTGCATGCTCTGTAAGAGCACACAGTATGTGTGCTCACTATCAGTTGCATTATTTCTATCTAAAATAACGGTTATTTTAATTCTTATCTCATAAAAGAAATTTAAAAATTTGCTATGCTGTGTAGAGTTATGAAGTGCCTGGGGATTGGCTGGGGAATGCTCGAGAAGTGTTAAGAAGCTCCCCTGTAGGTGTCGTGCTTTGCCTAACACTTGTCTTGTGTTCTGTCAACCCCTGCATAACTACACACAGCAACCAGGGGAAATTCAGCGTAATACCTACCGGTTATTTACTGTTTATCACTAAATAAAAAGGCTTATAAAAACGTGTATTCATAGTAAACAGTGTATAAGGTATTTAGTATGTGGTGCCCACTTTTTCGGTCTCACATTCCCGGCATGCATCTTGATTCCATCAGAAGTCCGGAATTCGTGAAGCGTGTATAGTGAAAGTTAAAGGGTATATCAAGGAAAAAAAATTACTTTCAAAATCACTTATATGGGAACAGTGTAGTAGTATGGTTGCAGTATTTTTGTATGTGGAACTCTCTTTTCAGAAATACAAAAATTTGAAATATCAAATGCAAATAAGATGACATAAATTCCAGAATGTTTTACATTTTGCAGTGTAATTTAGGACAAGTGTTCTGAAGTGAAATAACCTAAAAGTGTGCAAACTAAGCTGTATATTTCAAAATGAAGAAACAGCAGTTCTTTCCACAACCTCATTTTTGTATAATAAATTAGTCTTGAATTTATGTCGTCTCATTTGCATATTGTTAATTCAAATGTTTACATCTCCAAAAAAATTTTACGTACAAAAATATTGCAACCATACTACTACGCTATTCACATATAAGTGATTTTGAAAGGGAAAAAAAATTGCTTGATGTACACTTTAAATTAAAGCTACTGAACACCTGTGAATTTTTCTGACTGCTTTGTATGAGTTTGCATATTTTAATTGCCCTATTTGACTATGACGTCACAGAAAATTGATCTATTCTTTAAATGCAAAGGATAATGTTCATTGGAGGGGATCAAATCAAATTCACAGAAAATTGTTCTAAAACCCGTATCAATCCATGAAGAGAAGTAGAATAGCCAGCTAATGCTCAGAATATTTTTTAGTACATATTAACACATTATATCTGAAAACCAGGCCATTTTAGATAAACTTTTTCGCTAGGAGCAAATTTTTTTTCGAATTTTCAATTGGATTTGACGATTCTATCCCCCATATGCGTAAACAAGCAGTGATGTCATGGTGAAATAGGGCAATTGTATGTAATGAATAGAAAATCACACAACCTCGAGTACAATTTGTGGTTAACAATTAAGAGTGGTTGCAAGTACTTCTAATTGCAGGAGCCTTTTGGGTTAACACTCAAAACCTTTTTTTAAACAGTTAGAAACTGATGTACTATGAGAAAATACCTGAAGCTTCTGAAATGGAGTTTTGGACCTAAAGTGATATTTTGGTTTCTTTTAAGCATGGTCTTTTCGACTTCCGGTGGTCACGTGACCTTAAGGAGAGCAAAACAGAAATTTCAAAATGGGCTGGCGGTTTTTATATGAATCGCAAATATTTTTATTCGAAGTTGTTAAGTACATTAACCTTAACAAGAGTCTGTCCGGAATAGGTGTCCTTCGTTTTTGGCTAAAGGGATAATTGACAAAACAGGTCACGTGACCGAGTCAAAATATTGAATATTCTAATTTTTTGCCTTAACTAAGAATGATTTTCAACTATTCCGGACAGATTCTTGTTAAGATTAGTGTACTTAACAATTTCGCATTGAAAATTTTCGAGTCACATAAAAACCGCCAGCCCATTTTTAAATTTCTATTTTTCTCCACCGGAAGTCAACATGACCATCCTTAAAATATCAAGAAACCTAATTATGATTTTAGGCCCTACACTCAATTTCATAGCTTTAATATTAATAGAGTTATTCCACAAAAATAGTTTTTGAGCGATCCATTAAAAGACCAAGCCTTAACATGCTTGAGCTGTTTGAAGCGGTATTTTCACTATTGTACAAAGATGTTTTGTTGCATTTGTGTTAGAATGTTGCTGTGTCAGGCTTTTTTATAGGAAATATACGGGAAATAAGCAAATGAAGGCCTAAACCTCATTTTCAAATAAATGTTTTGCCCGTTTTTTTTGCTCTGGTTTAACACTTTGATTCCACTTTCATCTGTCATCTCCACTTCCAAACAAGTTAGACTCTCTGAATAACAAGATTTTAGCCTTGTACAATACAGCCTTTTTTCAAGAAAATAGTTTTTGGTGCTCACTGCTTGAATACGAGAAGAATTCTCTCTTAACTTGTTTTTAATATTTTTAACTCGATCTACCTAACAAGAGACATATGGGTAAGACTTCCGGTTGAACTACGTACCGGTAGGTCACACTGCTTGTTTGTTACTATACATTGTAAACATGTCCAAAAGGTTCACGAGAAGAACATGAACCATATTTATGATGGTAATATAACATAATGATGTGGTGCTCATAATAACGCTTTTCACATTCGCCTCAATGCTTTTACAATGTATGTTATGTATGTGCGGGATCCCTGAATTTTTAGCATTGGGCTATCTGTGCCAACCAAGATGGCGTATTGTTTAAGATGTCTTTCTGCAATTATAACTGCAAGTTTTCTATGATTTTGAGCTTTAAATTCTGAAAAAATCGCTGAAAACCAGCTCACACTTGCTTCAAAATAAGGTGAGATTACCATATGATATAGATGTGGGGTGATGGCCAAACGAACGACAACTCTTCAGGGCTTCTGACAGGATGCGGGAAAAAAAATTGAAATTATGCGGGATTTTTTTCTGGATTATGCGGAGAAAATGGCAAATTATGCGGAATAGGATGCGGGATGACGTCACAATTGAAAAAATTTCTGAATTTTTTTCTTTACAGGATTATACACTTTTTAAAAAAATTTTGCTTCTTTATTTAGCTCCAAACTTTGTTTAACTAAAGTTTTACGCAATTATTTACAGTTTTACCTTGATTTTGCTTCTTTATTTGACACTGGCCTTGTTTATCTCAGGTTTTTAATCCACACTTGTAATCGTCATGTTTTTCGCACTACATGCAATTCTTCTCGATATGCTTCTCTCCAAAACATTGCTTTGAATGTTTTTTTTTTAAACCTTAAATTTATGATCTGTTTTTGAAGCTCAGCAAAAAATCTCAACGTTATTTACCACCTCACCTCACCTTGCACAACAATATATCATTTGCATATTTGTAGTTACTGCGCAGTAATAGATTGTCTATTATGTACGCCTTATTATAGGAAATTAACTCGCTCCACAAAATCAAAAATCCTTATAAATAGCATAATTTAAGTCGTGTTAATTTCTTCTCTTTTTTCCATATTTAACGGCTTCATAATAAATTTATCCATTTTGAGCTATTTTAGAAGTCGCTAGATCTCAAATGTTTACGAGAGAAATATTTTACGCGCGAAAATCTTAGTTACCAGGCACTTTCACGGTTTTTAACTAAGAATGCCTTGTTCCTTTTCATTACACGTATGATTCAATATACAGTTTTAAACGCTGTTTATTGCTTGAAATTTGGTAAGTAAACTATAAAAAATTCGTAATTTCATCAAAATAAGAAAACATTATAATACATTTTTTCTTGATTATTAAGTTTTCTTTAGACTTTTGACGAATTATGCGGGATTTTGCCGGATTATGCGGAAATCGTTCGATTGTGCGGAAAAAGACGAATTATGCGGGTCCGCACCCGCGCATCCTGTCAAAAGCCCTGACTCTTGTAAGGCAATTGTTTGATAAAAAGACTGACGTGAAGTGGAATAGTAAGCCTTCGGCAATTTCGCAATTTGAAGCATATTTTAAACGGAAAATGGAATTTTGGAAGCCTCCCATCGCGCAACTCAAACTCAACTCAAACTCAACTCAAACTCAACTCAAACTCAACTCAAACTCAACTCAAACTCAACTCAAACTCAACTCAAACTCAACTCAACCGCTAACTCAGCAAATAGCCAATGCCTAAATTTAATGCATAAATAAATTCAATTCAATTCAATTTGATTTTATATTAATGATATTGAAAAACAAAAAAACAAAAAAAACAAGTCAAATCAAATTAGTTTTAATTATATTATATTAAAAAAATCCTCTTCAGCCAAAGACTGGCACGTGGCAGCACTCCTGTCTTGAACAAGATTTCAGAAGTGCATGTGAAAGAATCTTACCTAATCCAGATAATTCTCGACTTTCACATCCCCATAATCCTTTGCATCTTTGGGGGGTAACCAGAGTGTAAAAACCCACTTATTTTGCTGAAGGCTGATCAGACAATGTTGAAAATACCTTGTTTGGTATCCAAAGATAAAATGAAAAAGTAAAAAACAGAAAAAGATAGAATCTTGAAGACGTTTAAGGTAAATTTTAAACATTTTTTCATAAGTCAATACATTTTCTGTAAGACCAAAACTCTTGATGATCTGTAGACACAAAAATAACTTGGAATAAACTGATAATCAGTATTGTACAGATAAAAGTAGGTATAGTATAAATTCAATTAAGAAACCTTTCAATTTGGGACAGTTCTTTGATTGGTTACCCCCCAAAAACGCAAGGCATTATGGGGATGTGAAAGTAGAGAATAGACCAGTTTCGAATTCCAATTACCGCTGTGTTCCTTGATTACAGACTCATTTGCACAGGGTTAGCCTCGTATCAGTGTTTAAATATTCACAAATACCAATGGTAAAGTAAAGAATGAACAACTTCAACAATACAAAGACTTTGAAACTCGACGGACCTTTACTGGAACATGTGAATATTCTGCACAAACTGGAGGCTAACTCTGTGCAAATGAGTCTGTAATCAAGAAACACAGCAGTAATTTTGAATTTGAAATGGGTCTATTGGAACCACACCAGTTAAGGAACTCTTTTATATATCTAAACAACACTTTCCAGGTACATTTTCAAATTAGTGTTTTATTTCTTCAACTTGTTTTTCGGTTTCATTTTTGTGGCTGCTGCCTTGTAGAGACGAAGGCACTATGTCATTGAATTGTGTAAGTAAGTCTGTAACAATCGGTTGCTATCAATAGACGTCACTTCCGGTAATAGCTCTTTTTTGATGGCTTGTAGAATCCTGGAGGTTGTTTTCATCTCTTGTTTTCTGGTTTGATGTTGTGAAAATAGTCAAATACAATAGTTTGATGACTTATTTTAATATGTTTTGACTTAGCATCCGCTAGTTGCCCCCCAGTCAACCGCTTGCAGTCAACTCCAAAAAGTCACGTGATTGATAGTAAGCAATAGATAAACTTCAGAACCAGTCACAGCTAAGCCTCTATGTCATCAAGTTGTGTAAGTAAGTCCGTAACAATAGATAAACTTTGGAACCAATCACGGCTAAGCCTCTATGTCATTAAGTTGTGTAAGTAAGTCCGTAACAATAGATAAACTTTGGAACCAATCATGGCTAAGCCTCTATGTCATCAAATTGTGTAAGTCCTTAACAATAGATACACTTGGGAACCAATCATGGCTAAGCCTCTATGTTATCAAATTGTGTAAGGAAGTCTGTAACAATAGATAAACTTTGGAACCAATCATGGCTTAAATAATAAAATCTCCCTTTTACCGAAGAGTAAGCGATGCGACATTGAAGAGATGAAGACAAATGGAACCTCGTAGTTGTACTTGGTTGATAGTATGGTGTCTCAATGTAGATTGTTTAAGACAAGTAAGCCGTGTTTTCATAAAATTCAACCATATTGTTTATCACAGCTTTCATTTGGTATTTCTATACGGTAAAGTGAAAGGTTTTGTAGTTGTTATTCAAATTTTAGGCTGATGTTTGGCCAATGGCTGACCTCAAATAAAAAAATGCAGATAAAAATATATCAGCCTCTTCGGACGATAATTGAGCCTCTTCGGAGGATAAGATTGAGCCTTTTCAGAGGATAATTCAGCCCCATAGGATTGATAGTATCTCCTTAATATTTATGCCAAATTATAGTACTTTGCACTGTTGTATTTTATACCTTGACGTTGTTAGTGCCTACTACAAAGTTGTAGACACTATTGTCATTGGGTTGTGAAATTAACTCTGTCACGTGTATAAAGTATCAAGTAAATAAACAAAACATATTTTCATAACTTATACCTGTTAATCGCCAAACAGAATCACATATGAAGTAGAAGAGACCTCAAGGGAAAATGGTCTAAGTGTGGGAGAACATTATGGCTTTTTCATTGAGAAAACCAGGAAAACGTTCCTCAAAATATGACCACCATTTTGTTTCAGTCACGCAACAGTCGCACAAAATGAATCAGCATAACACAGGAAGCCCAAATTAATCAATATCAACATTTAATAAAAACCTATACCGAAACATTTACTTTCAACATTTATATATTTTTTCAGCAACACTGCTTTTTCAATTACCTATATATCCTTCATATACTGTATCTCAATAGTCAGCTACCAACTTCCATTCCTTTCCTGTATAATAATAATTTCTTATGGCACCTCCCCCCCCCAAAGACATCACAAAGACTCCTCAAAGGCCTTTGATACTGCCCCATTTTTACTTCAAGTTTATGGTCAATAATCTGTAATTTTGTTAGCTCCATTCTATGCTTAATGTTGGTGACTTGACTTAGATATAAAGTTGTGATCTTTTTTAAATAGAAAAAAGACTCAGTTTTTTTTTGTGTCTCTTGTCTTTCCTTTCATCATTGTGAAGAGTACTCCATAAATTTGGGTGTCAATATCATTTATTCTCTGATGTATTAGCTTTTTATATTTCAATTTTTGTGAGAGCTCGGTTTGGTTTATCCTTATTATTGCTAAATAGAGATGTTCTAAGGTACTTTTTTATTTTATAATTCCAAAAGGCTTTCTTTCATTCTTGAAAGCTTTTTGTAAAGATCTGTTCTTTGTTTTTCAAATAACATAATGGTGGGCTTTTCACGAATACCCCGGAAATAACCACAGGTAGCCCAATCATTACATCCTCTTTTCTCTAAATTTAACAACAATGGCTAACATAATAATACTCAAGAGTTAACTGTCTTTGTAATGATACTTCATGAATAACTTATAACTCTTTTATGCAAACAGTCACCTGGAGCAGTGGCTCTAACGAAGCCACTTAACCTTGTATTAACATAACACCTATTGTATAGGATGTTTCATAGGGGAGGTCCTGTAGTTTAGCATTGCAAGGTATGAATCTTTCCTTGCATCAATGGCTTCCTTATTCTGCTTTCTGCCATGCAATTTGATCTAGGGTAATAAGGACTAGATATTTGGTGCTCAAATCCATACATCCCTGAGAACTCAGTGAACTCTGGACTTGCAAACTGTGGCCCATTGTCCATTCTGACAACGAGAGGGATACCTTGAAGTGCAAAGATATTCTTCATGCACAAGATAACTGCCTTACTAATTGTTCTAGTGAGTAGGCAAGACTTTGGAAAGTTACTGCAGTAATCATTCAGCAACAAGTAGTCCTTCCCATTAAGAGAAAACAGGTCAGCTGCTACCATGCCCCAAGGGATCTCTGCTGCAGCTTCAGCGGTTGGCATGAGAGATTTTTCTAATAGATTTATATGCCCAATTACATAATAAACTAAGCTATTGCCATTGTATCAAAAACAGGTTTTCTTTCCCATCAAGTCACCAAAATTTTTGCCATTGAATGTTTTTAAATTACAAGTAGTACACATATCTATTAGAGATCTACCTCTTTTGTCAATGATTTCTTTTTCCCTAGAATATCTTTTCAGCTGTTTATCAATATAGTAATCATCTGGTAAACTAAGATACTTATTATCATCCTCATTTATGTATTCTTGGATTTCCCCAGTTTTTGCATTAAAGTCCCTTGAAGTAGGGGCACCTTTGGCCAAAAAATTAATTATATCCAATTCTAGGTCCTCTAATGTATCTTCATTTTTCTCCTTATCATTATTCTTTGGGCTTAGATAAATCGTACCTATGCATATGTCATTTGATAGATGGAAAAATTCTTTGTTTAGCCTGCACCAAATAACATTTTGATTAGATGTTGGCATATAGGAAATACCCTTGCTGTTATTCTGTTATTTACATATAATGCTATTCCTTTGGCATGGTGGTTTCCTGTTTTATCACTGCATTTTATATAGTGAAATATGTCATGGCTATTAATTATATTATTAACTTATTTAATTTGTTTCAATTTGTTTCCAAGATTTTTTATTATTTTAATGTCGCTAATGTTCTATCGTCCCCCTCTCCCCAAAAGACATTACAAGACCCCGATACTCCTCAAGCGACTTTTTGCTCCTATTTTGTGTCCCTTTTTTTGTAGTGTGCACCCCTTAGACAGTTTTGTGCTCCTAGTTTGTGCCCATCGATATATGCAGTTTGAACTACAGGATGCTCTTTCCTGTTGTTGTTTGCAATTCACAGAGCTTGCATTTTTGGGGGGGGGGGGGGGGTGTTTTTTTCCTGAGGCACCCCTGAGTCTCTGAACCACTCCCTGAAAATAATCCTGGATCCACCCTTGCATCATATATCATGATAATATATGCTACTGCAGAGGACACCAGGAAAAAAGGTTTGCGCATGCGTGCACTTCAGCACATTTTCTAAGAATTTTGAAGAGTATACAAAGTATACAAAAAATTTCGAGAGTATACTTTTGTCAGACCAAGATACTGATACTAAGTTTTGGCATTTTGTGAAGTCCAATTTATCAGGCATGTTTGAAAGTCAAATTTACTTATATTTTGAGTAATTTGCATACAGATTCAGAGCATAGGTATGCGCAGACGTTTTTCACTTATGTCACTGCAGAGTACAACTACCACATGAATATTTTGAAATGGGAAAAAATTTTTTACTTGGAGAAATCCTTCAATTCTAAAAGACTCAAAGAAAAAAAAAAAAAAAAAAAAAAAAAAGAGCAACAAAACAAAGACAAATTTAAACTCGTGATTTTTGATAAAGTTATTGAAAGCTCTTTCTTTTCAGATTTTTGATGCTCTGTATGAGCTGTGATGCAAAGTTATTTGCCAACAAGTGCATTTGTACTGTCTTCATAGTACATGTATGTTGTTCAACAGTCAACCCAAGTTCTTCGAGGCCCTTTATTGCCTCTGGTAAGTACCTTTTGAAAACCCACTTATTCTGAAATTGGGAATGCTTGCTTGTTGCCATGAATGCCTTTCTGAGCCCACCCAAACCAGTTGGATGATTTTCTCATGAAATTCTACTATAGTTTGAACTTTTGACCAAACCATTAGCTGTAAGTCAAAGTCAAAAATGTTTACCGCTGTTGAACGCACTTTAGCATCACTATTGTGTTTATCTTGCCCAGTTTTATCATCTCTGAAAGTGACAGGCTTAAAGGAAATTTTGTTGAACATGATTTGGCTCCATTATGTTTGGTCTTGGAGATCTTTGGTCTCGGTTGAAGTATTTGAGATGTAAATGCAAAGGCAGGTTGACTGTCTCCGGTTTCGGTTCCATGACTGACCACATCATCATCCTGATCATCCCAGATGTACTCGTACGTTGTTCTCCCACACTGCGTGAAATAGAGAAAATGCGGGTTCTGATATCAAAGTATTTGAACCCGTATTTCCTAAAAATACATTGATTGCCGGAAGTACCTAGGAACCTATCACAATGTTTGTCATGGAATGTCAAAATCCTATATTCCCATATTCGAACTATTTTCCCTCTCCGGGAATTTCCGGGGTCCGAAAATTATCGTTGTATTTTTCAGTATTTCCTTCGATTCTTTATGTATCTGAATGACAGTTTTGAAAATTTTTAATGAGGTGCCTATTAATGAATTGTGTTTCTTAGTATTTATTTTGTTTTGTTGAATTCTTTAATGGTAGTTTAGTGGATTCGAATTGACATTTTAGTTTAATGAATTGTATTAGACTTATACTTTAAATTCTGAATTCGTATTTTTGAGGATTCTTATTGATATTTCAGGTTTACAGATCCGCATTTCTAAAGATTTTCTGTTATACTTTGAGTACTAAATCCGTATTTTTGCCATTTCTTATTGATATTTTAGATTTCTTACTCTTATTTCTCCAGGATTTTCTTTGATATTTCAAATGCCGAATGGTATTTTTGCCGATTCTTTGTAATATTTTAGATTTCTTAAGCGTATTTAATCAGGATTTTCTTCGATACTTTAAATTCCAAATTGGTATTTTTAAACATTTTCTGGGACTTTTTTGGATACTTTGAATACTAAATTCTTATTTTTGAGAATTTCTGGGGGATATATCAGACATTCAACTGGTATTTTAAATGAGATTATTTGGATTTTCCAATTCCCATGAAATTGAATCATATATCTATAGTTATATACCTACTTTTTCTATGTTATTTCTAAATATGATTTCAGCTATCCCTACTATACTTAATAGACAATACTTACATTAACAAAACATTTATTAGTTCCAAAATCGTAGTTAAATGGTATTGAACTAGAACAGTCTCACAAATGTGAGGCAATAATTATACATAGCATTTGGTAAGAAAGAAAAGGAACTTGCAATAGAGCTTTTAAAACCTCCTTTTCCTTTTGCCCCATTTTTTCTTTCGTCTCGCGCACATCATTTCATCATTATCATGTTCATCATCGTTCGTGGTGAGTGTAGGGGCACTAGGCCTTTTGTTATGTGGTGTGCTGCACTGTGCAGCTAATGATGGTTCTATACCTGCTGGTTCCACATCTGAATCCTCAGGTTCCTGTTCCTCTTTCTCCATTGTTTCCTCTGGTTCCTCTGCGGGTTCCTCTGATTCTTCTTGGTTTATGGCAGTATTTAGTGCCCATGCCGGGGCATTTGATGGAGAGGGCCTTGGTGATGGATGTTCTCTCACCCTTTTATATTTGGGGTGGTGAGATGCTGTTTCTTGTGAGGAAGCCCTTTCTTGGAGTCTGGCTAGGGTCGTATTTAGTTGGTTACTTCTCCAAGAAGGGCTTTTCACAACCCATACATCTTTCTCATCACCATCCTCCTCATCACTCATAAAATTATGAGTGATGCCCCCGAGCATTCTTTTTTCTTCCTCGGAGGCAACTTCCGTCCTCTGAACATACAGCTGTTAAGTAAACGAAAGAAAATTGATGTTTTAATATATAGTTTGAATCGGCCTTCGAAGACAACATGACCCAAATAAACAAGTAAGCTTTAGATTCCAAGATATTTTTATTACTAGCTTTAGCACTAGCGTCTCGTTTTTCGTTTATAATATCAAGATATGTTTATGTAAAGGCCAATTTACACAGTAAACTTTTGCTTACAATTGTTACCGGCAAGCAATCTGCTTACAACATGGCTTACGACAGTACTGTTGCTAGAAATTCAAAGCTGCACCTTGTAAATTGGCCTTTAGAATTTCAACGGAAACTTTTGACTTCACAATTTCGGAACGCTTTGGTTCATAGTTAATATAGGGAAGAGAATTGCAGCCTAACTTTTCACGAAAAACTCATCAAACTCCCCGGTAACAATGAAAATACAGTAGTGGTTAACATACCCTTCTCCTTCTTGATGTTAGGGCTTTTTCTTTCTGCTTTTTTTCAGTGGCATCTCTTCTTTCCGGCAATTTGTCTAGGTGCCTTTTCATTTCATAGTATCGCGTGGCAGCCCCTAAGAGTAAAAACAAATGTTGATTAGATATAATACACAAGGACAAGGACTTTCTTTAAAAACTGAAGCTTAGTGAATCCTTTGACATCCTAGACAAAAATCACAAATTTTCTCGCTACGACAATCAAAGTTCGTGTCTGAAAGATTTTTCTTAATGCATTTTCTCTTGAGGAGAATATAGATTTCATGATCAGGTATAAGATAAAATATTCATATTTCGTAATTGTGACTCACTTCTAATCTAGCTTTGCTGTCCTTCAGTATGGTTTCCACAAGGAAGTGCAGTTGTGAGGGGTGTCAATTCTACCGGCACAGAAAAAGAAATGGTATTACAAAGATGCATACAATTCTTTAATAACATGTAACTATATTTCCAATATCAAATAATCCGGAGATGATCTTACTTTTCATCCCCACGATACTGGTTGGCGGCATCTTGTTTATTGTGGAGCATTCATACGTCTTCCTGCTGAAACAAAAGGCATGACAATGCTTAATAAAAAGGGTTTTAAATTAAAATGGGCTTTGTTCGGTTTGCTTGGCGTGGGCCCATGCCCAGCAGTGGGCAAGTTTGCCTTAACTCTTTCCCGTTCTTGCAAAAAAGGGGTTAAAATGGCAGGATCTAAGTTCAATTTTATATTTTCAAAACTATTTTGAGGCATGTAGGGCAAGATACCTCAAATTAAAGCTGATTAAATTTGCTCTTAAAATAATCAATTTTTTTAACCAGAAAAAGAGGATCACTTATGAATAAATTAGCATAAATTAGCATAAATTAACTCTTAAGGCAGTGATTTTTTCCTTAAAACGCCCCTAGTTTCCAGGGTTTACAGAGCTTGATGAATTTCTTTTACAAAAAAGTTGATAATTTCATCAAGAAAAAGCACACCAAGTTTGGAGACAAAATTCTCAATTTTCAATGAGATATGAGATTTTTCGTGATATGGTTTTGGCCGCGCAAAACTGGCCAAAACATGTTTCCTGGGCGTCCATTTATTAAATGCCTTTTTTTGGTCTCCAAGCATTTCCTTTAATGCGATTTTAATTACAAAATTGTATTAATGCAGAATATATTCCTTCTTGAGCCTTTTTTTATATAATAAAGCCAGTCTCCTGCCCTTAATAATACTAATTACTAATACTAGTAATAATACGTACGGGTCAAGAGTTGTATGTGGCAGTAAATAATATTGTACATGCTTATGCTAATACTCTATTTGTACAAAACAAACAAACCAGTTGGAATTTTTTTCATCTTTATTCACTAAAGCAATAAAATATGTAGGACAATACACTTCATTTTCAACATTGCTTACGGTTTTCCTTAGTGTTTCTTAGGCAAACAAACCTGCAATGCAAAAAGGCAAAAGGAGGTAAACATTTTAGTTCATAAATATACAGCCAATTGATACACAGTTTCTTACGGCACAATGTCGGGAAACTGAATATAAAACTAGTCATGGTGATAGTCCTTGCTGTGCCACACCCTGAAGCAGTTCCTAGCACTAGTTATGTGTAGGAACACCTGACATTGAGGGGCATCACAATATGAGGCCACCCTCAGCTGACCTCTCCCCTCATGATAACAAACAACACAGTTGCGTCGAACATCCTCTGAAAACACAGGTAAGTGTTCTGTAAAGAACTGTCCAGAAGGTTTGACCTTGCCGCTAGTTGGGAGAGCATCATCATCACCAATACCAGCTAGTTGTCTGACAAGCTCTTCCTTATAATCAAGGAGTGAGTAAGACTTTGGTCTCCGAAGGGCTTCGACATTGGGGTTGTTGGCTCTATGCTCCCTAAATAGAATATAGCTGTTGACAATAGCTATGTCAATTAGGTGAAAGAAGAGAGTCTTCCACCAACGCATACACTTTCTGAGACAGTTGTTGTTAGCCAAGATCTGGTCAGAGCGATCAACAGCATTCATATAAGAGTTATACTGCTTGATTGCTGCTGGTTGTTGGACATTGATCTGCCTCCAGACATTTCCAGTCTTGACCTTTCTCGTCACCTGACATGCTTCATTGGCATTACCAATGGTTGTCAAGAGGGAAACAACCTTGTTGTCCTTCCACTGCAGGGTAAGAACAGGTGGGGTCCTGTCCCACCTCATGCTTCCACGATCTTTTCCCCTTGCCCAAGTCTTCCCATTTTTGAGAACTACTGGGAATTCTCTTCGACTTTCTATCATGGTACCAGTACATGGCACCCCAAGCTGGTACAAATCTCTCACCAATGGAAAAGATGTATAGAAATTATCAAAATATAAGTGATAACCTTGGTGGAGAAAAGGTTGCATAAGTTTTAAGACCACATCATATGCAAGACCATTGGCACTGACATTTCTACCTGCAGCCTTGCCAATGTAAACATTGAAGTCACAGGTATAACCATTACTACTATCCGCCAACACCCACAGCTTTATACCCCACTTGGTTGGTTTATCCCTTATATACTGCCTTATGCCTGACCTGTGTCTGGATTTTACCATCCGTTCATCAACGGCCAGGTTTTGCTTAGGCTGGTATAAACTAAGGCAACGGGCTTTAAATGCATCTATAAAAGACTGCACTTTCCTTAGCTTGTTACCAGGGGCCTCAGCTGCGGGGTGGACAACATGGAGCATAGCCATAAGAGCTTTGAATCTGTTGATAGGCATAAAGGCTCTGGCCCAAAGACCATGATAGAGTGTCTTTGTGCTCCAATATCTGTCAAAAGTACTAGCTTTGACAAGACCAAAATAGATGAGGGCAGCTATTAGCTTCCTGATTTCTTCTGGATTTGTATCCAGCCAGCTACCATCTGGCCTAGTGTAAGACTGTTGTACTCCAGTAGCTATCTTTAGATATGCATAGCTGTTAGTATGCATACATATATCATTTGTCATATCAGTTGTAAAAAACAGCTGGAAAAATTCAATGGCTGTGGTTAAAGTGTTTCTCAGATATGGCTGGTCTGAGTGTAAGCCAGGTGGCCGTCTAGGTGCAAAGGGTGGTAATATATTGCTAGTATCTGGGTGGTTATAGCTTTTTTCCCCTTGTTGAGCAGCATTCTGAACTCCAACAGCACCTCTCCCGACATTTCTTTGACCACGAGCCCTGCCAACACCAACTCTTCTACCAGCACCACGGGGCCTGCCAACACCAACTCTACCAACAGCACTAGCTCTTCCAACAGCACCGGCTCGTCTAACAACACCAGCTAGTCTAACAGCACCGGCTCGTCCAACAGCACCGGCTCGTCCAACAGCACCAGCTCTAACAGGTCTACAAGAATGCACAGCAGAAAGGGGAACATTGAAGTCTGGATCACTTTCCTCACCTGATGAGGGATCTGAGTCTGGTGGTGGTGAATCGGTCTCCTGTTGTTCCTCCTCATGATCATTACTGTTGAAAATTCAATAGTAAAGTATTAGTTCAACTTATTTTCAATAAAATAAGCCATTTGACTTTATATTTTATGGTCTAATAGACTGCTTAGAAAAGATGATAAATAGAAAAATCAATAAAGAAAAGGAAAATAACACCAGATTATGAAAAGTAAAAGATTTGCATCGATCAAGTTCTTCAAAAGCATTTGGTAAATAAAACAAAATATGTTAAAATTTCTAATCTTTTCTTAAGAAATTCAATCAAAATTAAAAGCTGAAAAGTCAAAAAGAGATTCTAGATGAGATTTGGCATACAATGTATAAAACGAGCAGAGTATAAGCCACGATAATATCAAATTTAAAAACAGCATCTAAATTGCCATGGAAACCGATTTGCCAAAGAAGTGCTAACCGCTTCAACGAAAATTTTATTCGTAAAAAAATTAATTCTATGGCAAGAGATTGTCAGAAATTTATGAATAAGTATATGACTGTTGCAAAAACACTGTTCTGGTTGTCTATGTGGTGTTATAAATGTGATTTTTTTTAGGTTTTACATGAATCTAAATGTGATCATTCGTAAACACGCTTCGTGACAGTTTTCACTCACCTCGATTCTTCACTTTCAGCGAGTATTTCTCGGTTCAAATCCGATTCTTCTGAACTAGAAATCCCTCCACAGCTGCTATCATCACTAAGGGCATCATCCATGATAAAAGAAAGCATTTCCTCTCTGTCAATATCAAAATTAAAGGCTCTTGCTCGCTTTGGTTGAGACGCCATTTTTGAGCGTCACGCTCCAACGAAATTTTTCGGAGTTGCCGGTGAAAAACAGAGTCAATAATTACTCGGCGATTCTGAAACGAAGCCAGTGATTGGTTTATTTCTTCCGAAGGCTAGTTATCGATTTTCGTGGCTTTTCGATGAGATCCGACGATTTTATCCGATTATGACGTCATCAGACGAATTCGTCCGATTTTACTGAGCATGAACGGGAAAGAGTTAAACATACCATAGATCACTTTTCTACCTCGTTCATTGAAACACCACTGCCACCAAATTTGTCAACTAAGTCATATTTATGGAGAATATAAACCAGAAACGATGTTATCGAAATGAAGAGAAATTTGCATTTACCTAAATAATAAAAATTTCACTTCTTTGAGTCAGTTTCACGTTTTGTTTATGCTTCACCTTCGTTGCTTATTATCTTAAGAACTCTTTGTCATTTTAGTAACTCTAACCCAAATCTAAGCTATAATTTATCACCTAAAACTTTCCATGGCAGATAAAACTCAACTGTACTGGTTATTTTACTAACAATTACATAGGCTATGGCATGGCGTCACTGGATTATGAGCTGTTTTGTGCACTAACAACTCAGTTAATTCAAGACGCTGAAATGAGAAATGAGGGCTGAATTTCCCGCTTTTTGTACCATGGCTACTCAAATAAAAAGAAATTGGGTTAAAAAAGTTTTACATAAGGCTTATCCTTTTATTTTTCTTGTTTTAAAACAAATTCAAGATGCTATAAAATTTTAAGAAACCTACTAGTCGGCATTTAATATAAAAGCTATTGGGTTCTAAGAATTATTATTTATATGTCAAGTGAGCTTAATAATGATAAAAAAGTCTTGAAGTAACTCATCTGAGGTTTAAAAAGGCTAAAGTGACATTTACATTCGTTTTACATGAGTTGTTTCATTCGTTAGCGAGTTAGTCTTGAGCTTAAGTGTCAAGTAATAAAGTTTGGTAAATCATGTACTACTATGCTTTAATGTAGCCTTAATAAACGGTTAGATATTTCTTGAAGTGATTTCAATGTTGGTGAGTTGGCAAACAAATGTTCGATGATTTTATATGTGGGCGAATTGGTCCGTTGGCGAATTGACTGTAATTCTGCCCAGCATTATGTAAAGAAGCCAAAACTTATTTCTCTTAAGTGAGTGTTAGAAGCTTTATACATCACCGTAGAACAAAATAGGATTGCTTAACCCCATACTAAGAATTTGTAGTAGTTTTGAATATCCTAGCGTTATATAGCCAATGGGAGTCCTTCTATGTTTTATATTTTGATTTGTGGCAATATCTACCGAATCTTAAGCTGCCTCAATCCTGTCTTGTTTTAAGCCATCGATTTGTCTATTTTAGTCAAATTGAATGCCCTTTGCTTGCACATTGCTTAAAGAATATAAATTTGCCAAACGTAATTATGCCTAAACTTTCTTTGGAAGAGGTCCATAATGGCCACCACGGGGATCTTCTTCGTCTTGGCTATCATTCCATGAAACAATCTCTTCCCTTAGTCCTGCGGTCTCTTGATGGCATTTTGCCAAATGAAGCGATGAAGAGCATTAATAAAGGTAAATCAAACACCATACCTCTTTAACTCCTTTTTTCCCTTGATGATCCATGGGCTGAAGTAGTCTACCGCACAATAAGAGAAGGGCGGCGCCAGTTCCAGCCTGTCTTCGGGAAGATCAGCCATTTTCTGGGTCTGTGTACTTCCATGAAGTCTCTGGCATTCACAGCAAGAAATGTTGCCGGACACCGTAGAAGTGTTGCCAATAATCCTGCAGTATCATTTTTGAAGTGTCAACTTTGAGCCCATGTGAACTTCGAGACACGAGTCACGATGAGTCACATGAATAATTTCATGAGTTTTATAGAAAGTTGTCAGGGTCAATATTTGTATTTCATTTTGAAAAGGAATACAGAACTAATCAAAATGCTTTTAAGCCAACGTTTAATTAACTTATTAAAAAACGGGAATATGATTTACAACGTTTACCGTTAGTTTACCGTTTACATCAGTTCTTGCCTTTATATGAAAATCCTTCCATTTAAGGATTCTTTGCGTTAATTTATCAACACAATAAGTATACATTGATAACTTGCACAGCCGTTCTTTATGAATAGTAAGACTAAAAAAGACGGGAATGCAGTTTGCAGGCATGCCTGCCGCTCACTTTTAATGATATAGCTTCAAGTTCTGCACGGACACAGGAAGTCCTACGTTTCCTCAAACTTGGGGTACTTGGGTCAGCGGTTTTTCGAATCAATCCTTCAGACAAAAATTCATGTTCGTTCGTAAATATGGATTAGAAAGACAATATTTCTTGTAAGAACTGTATAAACACATAAAATAAACAAAAGAAAACAATACAATAGTCTACTTCAGTAATTGTTTCATTTTATTAAAACCACTATTTTCATAAGCGTGCATCTATTCAAAAAATATAACTTAAATTTGATAAATTAAACGAAACTTACCTGTAAGTTGAAGTTTGATAGAGATTCTACCGTAGCATTTGCAGAAATGAGGTCACGTGAGATAGCAAACATGCGTATCCGAGCTCAGTCTTTAAAGAATTTTGGGTGACTTTGAAAAGTACATATGGGGGCATACACTAATGCCCAGGGTGAATGGGTTTTAGGGAGGGGTGTGACCTCCTCATTTCTGCAAATGCTACGGTAGAATCTCTATCAAACTTCAACTTACAGGTAAGTTTCGTTTAATTTATCAATTCTACCTCGCATTTGCATACAATCGGAGGTCACGTGAGATTTCAAAGCTCAAAGTCTCACAAAATTAGCCCTCACAACAGTAATAGCTACATGAATTTTATTTCTACTGAGATTCATGTATAATAATGTCAGAATGAAACCTTGTAACATAGGTAAAAGAACAATTAACAATAAATTTGTAACAGCAATATAGGACTAAGCCTGAATATTAATTGTTCGAGGAAGCCAACACTGCTTCTGCAAAGTTATTTGGCTTTACAACTGGTCTGTCATAGAATCGTGCAAATACTGACTCTGAACTCCAGCCAGCTGTGGTCATTATGTCTTCAATAGGAACGTCTGCAGCTTTAGCTGCTGAAGTTGACGCTGACCGAGTACTATGACTTTTAAAAACGCTAGTGTCAATTCCAGCTGCTTTCATGGTTTGTTTAATCCACCTAGAGATAGAGTCTCTGGATGCTGGTCCATGAGGCTTGGCATGACAAATAAGCAGTTGACGAGAATCCTTCCTAAGGGAAGCAGTTCTTTCAATGTAAACATTCAACAGAGTAAGCACACAAAGTTTTTCATCTAAAGTGTAACGCTTGAAGACAATGGGAGTCAAGTGTCTGTTTTTCCCCCCAGTGTTTCTGGTCTGTTTTAGGCATGAAGTTATATTGAATGAGATTTCATTTGGCTGTACATTCATGTTATCTAAAGACAGTAACTGGAGTGTTTGTGTTCTTTGAGCGGATATAAGTACCATAATCATGACTAGCTTATGCGTGAGCAGTTTGAGAGATAGTTCTCTGGCTGTAGGGAATTTCTTCAAGTGAAGTAGCACTTGCTGTGGATCCCATGTGGCAATATATCGTGGCAATGCAGGTTTGAGGTTAAACAACCCTGACATAAATCTGGACACAACAGGATGGCTGCCCAGCTTCACCCCATCAATTTTGATGAAGCTTGATAAAGCACTTCTAGCTGTTCCTACTGCACTGTAACCCATAGATTTAGATAAATGACACAAAAATTGAAGGACATTTTGAAGGCTGGGCTGAAAACTATGAACATTATGCTCCTCGCAGAACTTGACCCATGCTGCAACATATGTCTGATATTGCTTACGAGTCCCTGTCCTCCAGGATTGAAGTATAATGTCAAGAGGTTCGCCTGTTACTCCTTGATTTGTAAGAGCTAACCTGATACAAGACAACCAAGAAGTTGCAGTTTGGGGTAAAGTGGATGTACCTCCTCTGGGCTGTGAGGCAGCATCAGTGTTTTTCGTTTGTTTGTTATCTTTATTGGTTGAGCTTGGAGCATTTGCAATAGCCTCGGATACCAGAACTGTGTTGTCCAATGAGGAATTATCAAGATTGCCATTACTTTGTCTAACTGTATTTTCTGAAGAACTTTCCCTATAAGGCTAAAAGGGGGAAAGCAGTATATTAGTTGATATTTTCCCCAGTCAATTGTAAATGCATCAATGGCTATGGCACCTGGGTCAGGTTTCCAGGCTACATATTTTTGGACTTTATGGTTAAGTCTAGAAGCAAACATGTCTATCTCCGGCATTCCCCAACATTTTGTGAGGTTTTGAAAAGAGTCTAGGTCAAGGGACCACTCAGTATTGCTGTCATTTTTCCGGCTGGCTTCATCTGCCTCAGTGTTAAGACAGCCAGGCAAGTGGGAGACAGACAGTTTTAAGCTTCTTTCTTTACACCATAGTATAATATCCCTTGTAATTTCATTACATTGTGGGGAATGAGTGCCTCCCATATGCTGGAGGTATGTGACTGCTGTGGTATTATCACATAGCACTTTTATAACCTTGTCATGCAACTGATGACATAGAGATTTAAGGCATAAAAACACTGCTTTCATCTCTAGAAAATTAATGTGGTTAAGTGATTCCTCTGGTGACCATCTTCCCCGTGCTATTAAGTCTGTTCCTTCAATTATGCCACCCCAGCCTGAGAGTGAACTATCAGTTTTTAGGGTGAGCTCAGGTGGTTGTAAGACTAGTGGGCAAGGGAAGAGGTCACATTCCCTAATCCACCATTCTAGATCTTTCCCAGCAACGGGTGAGATGCTCATTTCACTATCTAGATTCCAATTATGTGATTTTAGTGCATTTGTTTTGTCATTCTCTAGGGACCTATAAAATAGGGGTCCATAGTACACTCCAGGGAATGAGGCAACCATAAGGCCTACTACAGAGGCAACTTCTCTTATAGGTACAAGTCCCTGATGTTTTAATAGTTTTGCACATGATTGTTTTAGCTTGTCAACTTTATCAGGAACCATAGATATATCCATAGTAGTCGAGTTAATAATGAATCCCAGGAATTTAACTTGCTGTGATGGTGTAATTATTGATTTGATGTCATGGACTGTAAAGCCCAATGAGCTAAGCAAGTTAGTTGCATCTTTAGTTTGATTATTAAGTTCCTGAGGGGTATCAGCTAACAAAAGAATGTCATCGATATATCCCACTAAAATGTTGCCCTTAACTCTAAGGGTAGCATAAACTGGTTTCATAAGCTTAGTGAATGACCTAGGGGCACTAGATAGCCCATTAGGTAAGCATGTAAATTCATATAATGTATTTTTAAAATTAAATCTGAGGTACTTTCTGTGTTCAAATGCTATAGGCACTGAATAGTACGCATCCTTGAGATCAAGAACTGCCATCCATGACCCTTGTTTAACGAGTTGGGCAGCTGATTGTAAGGACTCCATTTTAAAATGCTCATAGGTTACATGTTCATTGAGTCTTTTTAGGTTTAGGATCAGCCTGTGTGATCCATCCTTTTTGGGTCTTGTGAATATGGTTGATGTGAACTCATCTTCACAGTGAGTAGTTTCCACAATAACATTTTTATCTCGCAATTTAGCAATCTCTTTGTCTATAATTTGTTCCTCTCCTTTGGAGAAATGAATGCAGGGAGCTACTGTTTGATGAGGCTCTGAGTCAAAGGCTATACGATAGCCAGTTACAATCTCAAGTATGGTACTATCGGATGTTAGCAACCTCCAGGTGTCTATAAAATTAGCTATATTACCAGCTTTAAAATTTTTGTTGATAGTGCATGCACTTACCAGGTCATTAGAGCTTTTTGTGTCTATTTTGACTGTTGTCGTTGTTTTGTGCTCTGTCTCTGACCTTCTTTCCTTTTCCAGGGTTTGTAGTCCTGGCCTCTGGAGTTTTTTGAATTCCTGTATTTGCTACCATGCGAATTACCATATGAATTGTTGCTACGGTAGTCTTTGGATTGGATTCTGGCACCAATTTTGTTCTGGTCACCAATATCTTTCAATTGTTTTTGGAGGTCATCTCCAAAAAGCATGTCAGAGAAGGGAATCTGTGAAGAGCACAGATAGGCATAATCCTTGCCTATGTCTGACTTCATAAACAATTTTCTCTGCACATTTATCTCATAGTTTGCATGTGAGAAGAGAGATAAGGCCTCTAAGCCCTTTTTCTTCATCTGCTGAAGTTGGTCGCCGCTCAGGTGCCCTGTCATGGACAGGTCAGTCATGCGCATGACTGGTATCATTCCTTTCACTAGAGCTTGTTGAATTTTGTACATTTGTGCATCAGTTTTTCTAGTGTAATCTCTGAGCCTTCGCCAGATGCCTGGATTCACCCTAGTAGGCTTTGCATTTTGACAGTTTTCCGGCCTTTCTATGCGATCTAACTTGTCTTTTAATGCTTTATCCGACATACAATGTCGAAGCATTTTGTCAACTAGCTTAGCGAGCTGGTTATGTTGGAGCTTGGCCCCAGTTATGTCATCAGACTCGTACTCCTTTTGGAGTTCGGCTAGTGTTTCATCAATATCTGACTCACCAGATTCATGTTCGTGTTCAGATTCATCTGAGACATTGTTTTTACCAATGATCTCATTCATGATTTCCTCAGGGTCTCGATCATCCTCGCCATCAGGCGTGCTCGTGGAGCGGCCATCTTGGCGCCGTTTTTTGGCGGGACGATCTTCAGGGGCCGCTGAACGTTTTGCCGGCCCTTTGCCTTTTCCCTTCACGGAAGGGGTTCTTGAAGAGTCTTCTTGCAATTTTGTAGGATTTTCTTTGCCAATTAGATGTTCTGTAAGTTGATTAATCGCTGATGTTAAGCGGGTAAGTTGGTCGGCTGATGTATCGAGCGGCATGGCCGACTCCGAAGTTCCTTCACCACTGTCAACGGTCTTCTTGGAATGACTTTCCGGTCTCTTTCCTTCGTCTTCAGAATCTAGGCTGATGTTTTCAGCCATTTTTAAAACTATCTTGGGATAATTTTCGTCGAAAAGAAGCAATTTCAACTCCTCTAAGACAAATCGCGACTGTATGCTCGGACAACAACTCGCACTGAGCTCGGATACGCATGCTTGCTATCTCACGTGACCTCCGATTGTATGCAAATGCGAGGTAGAATCTCTATCAAACTTCAACTTACAGGTAAGTTTCGTTTAATTTATCAAATTTAAGTTATATTTTTTGAATAGATGCACGCTTATGAAAATAGTGGTTTTAATAAAATGAAACAATTACTGAAGTAGACTATTGTATTGTTTTCTTTTGTTTATTTTATGTGTTTATACAGTTCTTACAAGAAATATTGTCTTTCTAATCCATATTTACGAACGAACATATTATATTATTTTAATTTTGACACAACTAGATAATATAACATATTATATAACATATTATATAATCCATATTTACGAACGAACATATTATATTATTTTAATTTTGACACAACTAGATAAGCTTAATTAAATTTATTATTGTATGCTGATATTCAATTCTTTTATGTCATTCAAACAAAAAACTTGAACGGAAAGCAATACAAAAATCTTAGTGGAGTGTGTCACACAAGCTTTACAGACAGTTAAAATATATCAATCTTATGATAACAAACAGATAGAAACGAATATCCATGAAATAATTTGCTCATGGTCTGTGAGTTGCTAATGCTTCAATCTCTTCGGGAAAGCATTCTCTTTGGGCTGACTTTATTAGTTGTCTCTCTGCTGCTTTCATTCCTCCTGTGTTAACTCACGACTGTCTTCTCTGTCTCCTTGATGCTTACGTGCATTCTTGACAAAACGGTTCATGCACCCTACCTCTCGAACGAGTGATAGGCCAATCTCTAGCTTTCTCTTGGGGTGTGTCCTGTACCACTTTGAATACTTTGAAACATCTGGTCTCTTCTCTGGAGGTGCTGCTACCAAATAGGCAAACCTTTCTTTGTTGATCTGTGTTGTCCTTGGTTGCAAGATGCTCCTTTTTTTTCTGATTTCACTTCCTTGTGAGCTTCAGGAGCACTTCCAAACTTCCTGTCTGCCCACTCGCCTTCTTTTTTCTGCAGGTACGAGGGCTCATGCCACCAGGAACCATCGTTAGCTAATTCATCTGCTGATAGTCCTCTTGTCCTTTTGTCAGCTGGGTTCAGTTTTGTCGGGATATACCTCCACTGATCTGGATTGGATCCCTCATGAATCTCGCCTACTCGATGTGCCACAAATGGCTTATAATTGCGACTCTGTCCTTGTATCCAGAATCCAATGTTGTCACTGTTGACCCAATAAGTGACTTTGTTCAAAGTAAGTTCCAGTGCTGAGCATACCTTCTTTGTCAATCGTAGACCAGTCAGCGCTCCCATGAGCTCTAAGCGTGGTATGATTAGAGCCTTCACAGGAGCTAGTCTACTCTTTGCTGCAACTAACTGGGTGCTAATGGATCCATCTGCAATGGGTGCTAATGGATCCATATTCATGCCGTGTGTATGTTGCTGCAGCATAGGCTTTGTCTGAAGCATCACTGAATGTATGAACAGTGATTTCTTTCACCGGTTTGTCTTCTCTCAAGCATCATTGTATTGCAATCTTATCTAACATCTTTAGCTCGTCGAACCGTGCCTTCCACTTTCTTGTTAGGTGATCTGGAAGCTCGTCATCCCAACCAAGCAACTCCATCCATGCTTCTTGCATCAGTAGTTTGGCACGTACCACATAGGGTGTCAAAAATCCATATGGATCAAATATTGTTGTAATTTTCTTTAACACATTGCGCTTGGTGAAGACAAAGTCTGTTGAAGGTGGTGTAAAATGAAATGACATCTTGTCGTCTTGAACCATCCACAACACTCCCAGAGTCTTGGTTGATTGAATTTCTCTTCTCTCTAAATCAACCTCTTTAGCTCGATTTACTTCCGGTATGTCTTCAATTACTTCCGTTTTCTGTGATATCCGCTTACGTATGTGGAATCCCGCTTTTTCTCCCAGTTCTGTTAGCTGTCTCCGGACCTCTTTGGCTTCCTCTATGGATTCCAATGAATGCATAACATCATCCATGTAGCAACTTTTCTTTACTGCTTCACTTGCTAGAGGGTATTCCTTGTTGTGAGTCTCAGCATGTTTCTGCCAAACATACTGGGCACAGAATGGACCATAACATCCTCCAAAGATCAATCTTGAGAATTCATACACGTCTGCTTCTTTGTTAGGGTTGAGATCTCTCCAGAGAAACCGATGTAACGGTCAGTTTTCTGGTAGTAGTGCCACTTGGAGATACATTTGGCTTATGTCACCAACAAGGGCAATCAGTTCCTTGTGGAATCTGATAAGAATGTCCAGAATGTCAGTTTGTAGCTTCGGTCCTGATAGAGCTGCTTTGTTCAAGCTCTTACCATTGAACTCTGCCGAAGCATCAAAGACAATCCGGGTCTTGGTTGACGGCTTGTCTAGTCGAGTAACTGGGAAGTGAGGCAGGAACCACTCTGTGTCTGGTTTCGGTTCCTCTGCTGACACTTTGCGGATGTACTTCTTCTCTAAGTACTCATCAATGACCTGCTGATATGAACTTCCTAGTTCTGAATTGTTAGCAAGTTTCCGTTCTGTTAATTTCAATCGTTCAGCTAAGGGTCTGTTGTTCGGTAGCTTTGGCCACTCCTCTCTCCATGGGACTGCAACAGCATAACGTCCATCTTCATATGTCAAGGACTTAGACACTTTCTGTAGAGCTACTGATTCATCTGGACTCATTGCTGGTCCTGATGGTGTGACGCCCATTGTGTCTAAGTCCCAGAACTGCTTCAATGTTGTGTTTAAATCGGCTGTCTCTGCATCCAGTCCATGCATGTGGTATTTATTGCACATTCTTGCATGGTAGTTGAATCGAGTGTGGTGGTTGTCTAGTTGGCCAACTGCAGTCCATCCAAGGGGACAAAGTCGTGCATAGGGTTCATGGGTTCCGCCAATGATTTCTTGCATGGGGTACATCAAGTTATAATTATCAGTTCCTAGTGATACATCAATTGTTCCTTTGTTCGCTGGTCGTGGGAATGAGATGTCCTTTAAATGATCCCCTTTCTTTCTCATCTTAATCCAGTCAACAGGTTTCATTCCACCACAAATATTTCCAGGAGTCTTTGCTCTAATGACTGTGTCAACACTTCCATCTACACTTTCTAAACCAATGTTATATGTCATTGAGAGAAAGCGAACTTGTTGATTGTTGGCAACATTGACTTTTATCCATTCTTTTTCACCTTGGATTCCGAATTCGTGGATTACATCCTCATTCACATGTTGTGTCACTTCCTTTGTCTAGACAACAGTTCACTAACGGTCTCTTGTTCTGGTTCTTCAAGACAACTGGAATTGTTTGCAGTGCTATACTCTCAGGGCTTCCTAACTCACGTGATGCAGTCTGAGTAGTTGGGTCCCTCTCCGTGATTCCACCTCCTCCTGGGTTGTTTTGACTTGGTGCTTGAGATTTAGATCCCATCCCAAATGGACCAGAACTTGGTGTAAAGGAATGACTATTTTTGTTGGATGGATACTGACCGCCCTGTAGAGATGCTCCACTGGGTGGTAGACCCCAAAAGGAAGACGACAATGATGGAAATGCTGGGCCAGGTACTTCCCTCGGTTGTACTTGTGCTGTAGTTTCACTTGGTTTCTCTACATGCAACAGCCTATGATGGCTGTCAGTGCACCCATTTAGGTTGCATACTCTGATTCTTGGACAGTTATTGCCCAAGTGTCCATCCGATAAACATCTATAACACACTCCAAACTTCTTTGCTGTGGTCTTTCGGTCTTTGGTATTTTTGCCTTTGAACACTTCACAGTTCCTAACATATACTTTGACGTTCTGTTGGCGTCTATTTAAAATAGATACTGTTGACATAATAGTGAGTAAACATTTCTTTTGAAATGTCAGGTAATCAGAAAAGATAAGGAAAGCGTACACAGTCGTATTTGCCCTTCAATTTACGGCAAGTTGAAAATAATTTAAATTACTGCTAAAATCAAGTCATTGTTTACTATTTAGACTACTTCGTGAATGCTGCTGATAAAACTGAAAATACTTTAAAAAAAGGGACTATAATTATCATTGTCTCAGATCTGTCCTTTGGGAAAATGGAAAAGAACGTTACTGAAACTAGTCTTCCCCGCAGCCGTTCTTAGTGTCGTTCAGATTGTGTGATGAAGGACACTAAGAACGGCTGCGGGGAAGACTAATACTGAAATATGTTACGTGAATTCTTTCTTGTAGTCCTTATACAGCTTTTTCAGATAATCTACGTCTGGAATGATGTATTTCCTGTCATGCTGGATGACTTTGATGTCTGGCTTCACCACAAATTTCACATCTTCATCAAAAGTCTTTCCTTAATTGGCCAGGTGTAGAAACCATCCACTGGGTTATTATTGAGGAAATTTATCCTTAGTATACCTCCATGGGGGTTGATGGACTGCACCCTGCCAAAACTTAAGTAGGTGTCATAGGCCATGGCCACCCAACTGTAAACTCTCACTTTGGCAATATCAAAGTCCTAAAAGCCATAAATTTTACGTAATGTGTTCATTTATTAAGAGGTGAATCTATAAAAAGGGATTCAGCTTTCGATACTCACCCAATTCTTTTTTTCTTTATTTAAATCGCCTGTGAAGAAATGGAAAACAAAGGATTTCATTAATTCATGTAATGATGGTTATATGCATGTCCAACATTTTTGTTTGTCTTATGGCCCCAAAACCTGTGTGAGTGGGTGTGATCAGTATACACCTGTATTATATAAAAGCCATTTCTTTTCTTTTTCTTGCCTTTCTTCTCACTGGCCTGAACTTCTGGGTCTTTTCTCTTTGCAGTGTGGCATGCTGAGATTATCAAATAAAACACCAAATAAGAAAAGGAAAATCTGAAAGTGCACGTAGTTTACTTTTTTCCTATCTTATTGCATCTCCTTGTAAACTAAATAACCCAGACTTTAATACTCTTAGCATCCTGGGCTTCCTCCTCCTCGCAGGCCTCTTGGTTTTTGTTCAGTTCTTTCTACGTAGAAAAAAGTACATTTTAAGTGAAGGCCGTGTTCTGACCTCGAACCTTTGCTGTATTGCCGAACCCAGGATAGGAATATGCCACACCCGTGGCTTAGAGCCATCAATCCTCTCAGCATATCCATTTTGAATTACCTTATTCATGAAGGCTATGTAATCGTCTCTATACTTCATGTCCCATACGAATCTCCATTTTAAGTGTGTAAGCCGACGCAATGCTATTTCCCAGTTGTTAGGCAACTCAGTTGTTTCATCCTTTAAGGTCAAAGGCATCTCATAGTGACCATCTTCGCGATGACGAATGCCTTCCTTCACTTTCTGTAGAAATCTCTGATCCTCAACTGAATGACCTCGAGTATTGGTTGACCTTTCGGAAAAGTCTTGCTCAAACATGCGCTTTATCTCAAATGGATTGATGACCTCCCTTGCTTGAGCATTGATAACAAAATTTATATGAACAATATCAATGTTAGCTACCTCGCGGGTGACGATTCAGTGAGAGGTGAATTCATCTTGCTGGTCTTTTTGCACTTCATGGGTTGGAGCAACTGGACCAATGATTCCCCATCCCAGTAAACTTTGTATAGCATATGGATCATCTCCCTTCCCAAGGATAAGCTCTTTGGGCTTGAGTGCTCAAGGACAATTACCTCCGATCAGTATACCAACCAGTAATTCCTCATGATAAGGCGATATCCTCCCTTGTATTTTCTTCAGATGCGGCCACTTGCCTGCAGTTTCTGGTTGTGGTATCTGATTCCTCTTTGATGGTATGCATTCGCGTGAATATGTCTTTGGCAGCTCGATTGCGACCTTCTTGTCTAGTCTCTTTATCACCCGTCCTTCAATCTTCTGCTCAGGGATTTGCGCCTTCCTGAGGAAAGTGTTCAATTTGAGGTTAATTTCTGGACCACGAACACCGAGCTGTTTAAATGTGGAAACCGTGATAAAAGTAGTATCACTAGCAATATCTAGCAGGGCATAGATCATGATTTCAATATCTGGCTGACCTTTATGGTGAATCCAGACATGTACCATCATGGATCCTATGGTGGATGATCCTTGTGAGCTGTTGGCAAGGTTTACAGACTTGTCCGAAACCGTTTTGTGAATTCCAGATTTATCAGCTTCCTGCGTGGAAGCGGGAAGCACATTTGATGACACCTTGAAGTTTTCCTTATACCCTGAGGTGTCATGTAGAGAGGTAGGATGAGTTTTGGAGCATGTTTTGAATTTGAGTCTGGCTTGGCAGCTTCTTGACATGTGACCAGCATTTCTACAAAATTTATTTACACTGTATCCAATACACCTAAAAAAGTACAATAAATATACACATAAAATTTCCTTTCCAAATTGCATGTCAAAAGTGTGAAATTTCACACCTAAGGTGTCAAAAAAACGCAGGCAACACAAGGTTCTTTTTCAATAATTTATTGATATCTCTCTCTAGAAAATGTTATAAAGAAAATAATACTTGAGCTATGAAAATAAATTGTATAAAGAAAAAAATTAGGCAGCCCGGAGCCCAATCCCTTCAATACGTCGTTTGCCCTTCCCATTGTATATTTGTTCAGGAAGAAGAGTCTGTCTCTGTCAGAATCGACCCTGCTCTCAATTATGGCTTCGAACGCGCGGATGAATATTGGGTATTCAAAGAAATTTCCACTAAATGTTGGCAGGTTTTGGGCAGGAAGCGAGCTTAAGTTTTGCTGTTTCATTGCGCTAAGCTCTGTCTAGCGCTCTTGCAAGCTTATTAGCTCCTGTAGTGTTCTATTATTAAGACCAGAGTCATTTACTGTCATACACGCGTGTTCTCGCAGCAGTGGAGATCTGAAGTTTATGCCCTGGGCATTCAAGGTTGACGCCAAGGTTGAGGTCAAAAGGGAGACTTGAACGCAGAAGGGGTTCTTAGTTGATAAGCTGTAGACAAATTTGTCTTAATATCTTAATGTCACCAGTGGGCCTTAAGCTATCATCATCATGGTTTTCCTTAATCACGCCTATCGGCTTTCGGTCAGTCGGGAGAAAACTAGGAGACTTGCCCTCGTTGTCACTGCTAAGTGCATTGTTAACCGTGCCTATTGGCTTTCAGTCAGTCGGGAGAAAACTATGAGACTCGCCCTCGTTGTCATTGCTAAGTGCATTGTTAACCGTGCCTATGGGCTTTAGGTCAGTCAGGGGAGACCCAGAAGCCTTGCCCTGGTTATCATTGCAGTGTGCGGTATAGGCCATTTGCAGCAATTGATCACGTGTCAATTTGCCCCATAGCAACAAGCCCGTGGTGGGCAAGCTAACCACGCATTCCTTGACAACAATAAGACTTTGAGTGGCGAAGCTTAGCGATACTAAGACTATACTGACTGTTTTTAACCTTTGTTCTGTCTGGTTTGACCCGATATTCCGTATAAAGTTGAAAGAAGTGTTTTTTTATCGTTGCCGATAATTTTTATCATAAAGATTGGCCGCAAAAGAGAGTTTTTTGTCTTTATTCTGGTCGCCGTGGACAGAAGACGCGTGTGCAAATGGCGGAATTCTCAGGTATGTTTATGACTCATTCAAACCCCGATTTAACATCAAAATTTCTCTTCAATTGTCAAGATTCTTTTGAAATGAATGTAGATATACCTACAGATCCTCTTATACTAATAAAAACTCATATTTGCTAGCATTTGAGGCCTGATTTTCGTTTTAAAACTCGAGGTGCGATATCTTCGCCGACTGCTGGCGGCAACAATTTATAGACTGTTTTTGTGCTTAAAATGCTTCTCGAATTTAATTTATCTTCGAATTTAATGATTCCAGATGAATTGACTGATATATCGAGACTTCCTGAGCTTACATCTCATGTTAATGGTATAGATAGTGGACATGAAGATGCAACGAAGCTTACTACGAAGCTTACACTCTCTCGTCAACATTGTTGTGTCCCAAAGTGTACCGGCGATTCTCGCTACAACCAAGAGCTTTCCTTCCATCGATTTCCAAAAGACACATCATTAAAGGCAGAGTGGATCTCAAATATCATTAACATGAGATGTAAGCTCAGGAAGTCTCGATATATCAGTCAATTCATCTGGAATCATTAAATTCGAAGATAAATTAAATTCGAGAAGCATTTTAAGCACAAAAACAGTCTATAAATTGTTGCCGCCAGCAGTCGGCGAAGATATCGCACCTCGAGTTTTAAAACGAAAATCAGGCCTCAAATGCTAGCAAATATGAGTTTTTATTAGTATAAGAGGATCTGTAGGTATATCTACATTCATTTCAAAAGAATCTTGACAATTGAAGAGAAATTTTGATGTTAAATCGGGGTTTGAATGAGTCATAAACATACCTGAGAATTCCGCCATTTGCACACGCGTCTTCTGTCCACGGCGACCAGAATAAAGACAAAAAACTCTCTTTTGCGGCCAATCTTTATGATAAAAATTATCGGCAACGATAAAAAAACACTTCTTTCAACTTTATACGGAATATCGGGTCAAACCAGACAGAACAAAGGTTAAAAACAGTCAGTATAGTCTTAGTATCGCTAAGCTTCGCCACTCAAAGTCTTATTGTTGTCAAGGAATGCGTGGTTAGCTTGCCCACCACGGGCTTGTTGCTATGGGGCAAATTGACACGTGATCAATTGCTGCAAATGGCCTATTAGTACGCCTGCTCTGATACCTATCTTGACGTCACAGATTACTCTCATTGTCAGATCACTTTTTCACGTCCACCCTGACACAGGAAGCCCAAAATCGCAACTTTAAGCCTCAATATCTCGTCCAGGAATTATCCAATCGACCTCATATGTATATCATTTGAAAGTTGCTGATGTCTAGAATATGATAAAAGTGGTTTGCTTTTAGGGGTGATATGCACTTTAAATTCGCGGTGAAATATCGCACGTACGCACCACATTGATTTAACAGGGAATTTCTCTGTTTACCTGCTCTGCAGCAAATAAGACTTCCTTCTGACGGTATATCTTCCTCTTTTGGTTTCATCATCTTTAGACGTCCCCATACGTTGCATTGACATTGGCCTATGGTAACCATGTCGACCATTTCTTTCTCTTTGTGAGTGATTGATCCACATTCTGTACCAATAATAGGGAGTTTAAGATAGGGCAGCTACGGTAGACTACTACGGTTGAACGCGGTTCGTGATCTGGGACGAGTTTCAATGCGCATGGCTGAAAATTCATGCATGCAGTGGCTAGCAGTGAATCCGCTATCATTTTGGCTTCCTATTTCAACCATGGCTTCGCCGAATGCAGAAAATGAAACTGGTGAGTGTTTATCATGAGTTTTTGGCAAATGTGTACGTATATCAGGTTAAATTTATGAGGAGAATGTATTGTATAGCTTGCTACAATTTAACACGCTGTAATATCGCAATTTTTTAGTTCCACAAGTCCATGCAATGTTCCACGTGTGGAGTCGGATGTCACCGGTTCTCTTCGCAATAAGTAAGTAAAAACAATCAAAACTACTTTGTAATTCTTTCACAAGAGTTAATGCAGAGAGAGAATAAAGTCCATTAAGATGTTTTTCTTAGTTGGGGTTGATTGTTACATCACCTTATTTTAATTGCAACAAGCGATGTTCGCTCTAAAATATTTTTATATTTATACTTTCAATCCCACGACACTTAGGAAACGAAGTAGGAAAATAATGTACTATTATTATTGTTATTGTTATTATAGTTATTACTATTATTATTATTATTATTGTCATCATTATTGTTGTTTGAATGCAATTAGATTAAAACCATGAAATATTTTGATGGACTAACAACAACTAATTTGCATCTAACATGGAACCAACCATGCACTCGCGACATCCTCACTGGAAAAAAAAAACTTATGTTGATAAACTTTTTCATTTCCTTCTTGTGTCGTTCTTTCTGTTCCTAATTTTATCATTCTATGCAGGAAATTTTGTTTTTGCGGCTCAATAAAGTTTTGTCTTTCTTGGCACTAATCAATTATGAGCAATATATTGAGAGAGGTGCTTTGCTAGAGTATTTTCCTTATATCCGTGAGACACTTTTTAAGAAATTGCACTAATTAGTTCTGGCTAGTCTTTGTTCAGTAAAAAAAATTGCACTGAATTAAATTTGCGATTTTGTCAGCAAACTATTACACAGATGTAATGGAAGCCCTTTCTCTATTTCATGGGTACAATATATTTGCACTTAATCATTCGCTTATTATAACTTATTACAACATCCAGCCTGACGAACATCTAAACCGGAGCGGGCTCCATCTAAATAGATCAGGAACTAAACAGTTTGCAACCAATTTTATTAATTTTTTAAAGAAGACATAGGAACTAACTGTCATGGAGCCCATAGAGAAAGGGAACAAGGGTAAGTCACGTAATTTAGACAAAATATTTGGTCGTGGTTTAACAATGGCTTCCTTAAATATTAATAGCTTAGTTGCGCACATTGATGAATTACGGGTGTTTCTCGCCGCATCTCCTGAAATTGATATCCTGGCAATCAATGAAACAAAATTAGACTCTACCATTATGGATTCTGAGTTACATATAGAGGGTTTCGATATTGTCAGAAAAGATCGATCTCAGAATGGTAGAAACGGAGGAGGCGTATGTATTTACATGAGAAACAACCTGAGTTATCAAAGACGCGACGACTTTGATGATGGGATCTTAGAACTCATCACTATAGAAATCTTTAAGCCACGATCAAAATCATTCTTAGTTAGTACTTGGTATCGCCCTCCCAACTCACCCCTCGAGTTATTTACGACATTTGAAAAGCTCATAGATAGCATTGATAAGACAAATCTCGATTATTATTTGTTAGGTGATATAAATTGCGATCTCTTAGAACTAACGAGAACGAACCTAGCTTCATCTAATTTAATTGATATTTTGGATATCTATGGGCTTTATCAGCTATTAAATGAGCCAACACGTGTAACGCATAACACCAAATCATTAATTGACTTATGTGTGACAAACACTCCCGACAAAATTAGTAAGTCAGGTGTGTATCATCTTGGCATCAGTGATCACTCTTTAGTATTCATGACGAGAAAAATTCATTACGAGCCGTCAAAGGCTCGCAAAATTGAGGTACGTAACTTCAGAAATTTCGATCAAGACAAATTTTTGAGTGATCTCAAACAACTGCCATGGTCAGACATCAAGTCTTACGATGATCCGAATGATATGTGGATTCGCTGGAAAACCTTGCTAACCAAGTGTATTGATTCCCACCTGCCTGTTCGCCACAAGCGTGTGGGAAGGAAAAACTCACCATGGATCACAACGGAGCTAATACAGAAAATGCGGTCACGTGACCAATTGAAAAGGAAAGCAATTTCCACTGACAGTGACTTATTTTGGAAAAAATACAAAGAATCGAGAAACAGGATTAATAACGAAATTAGATTAGCGAAGAAAAAATACTTTACGGAAAATTTAGCACTAAATAAATCTGATCCTCGGAAAACATGGCACCTCCTTAATGATCTAAGTGCTCGAAAGGCTAGCAAATTTTCCGGCGTTTCCGAAATTAAAGTTGCCAATAAATCAGTAACCTCACCAAGTGAGATGGCCGAGATTTTCAATGAACATTTCACAAGTATAGGCCAGTCTCTAGCCAATAAATTACCTCCATCTGACATTAAATTTGAATCATTTCTGAAACCTACAACTGGTAAAACTTTCGCTATCCAACCTCCAAGTGAGCAAACTGTTTGCGACTTGTTAAGAAGTATAAAGGAAAAGAAAGCTGCAGGCTTAGATAACATACCCAACAAATTGCTAAAAATGTCCGCCTCTATAGTGGGACCATCTCTCACTGTGATTTTTCGACAATGTATTAAAATGGGCATTTTTCCTAGGGAGTGGAAAATAGCGAAAGTAACGCCTATATTTAAAAAAGGGGAGAAAACTGACCTAAACAATTATCGCCCAATCTCGGTCATCCCCACTGCTTGAAAGATATTTGAGAAGATCGTTTATGATCAACTATACGATTATTTGAATGAAAACCAGTTATTGACGGAATGCCAGTCAGGCTTTCGCTCCCTGCACAGCACTGTCACTGCGTTGCTCGAAGCAACGAACGAATGGTCAGTTAATATAGACAAGGGACTACTTAACGGAGTAATCTTCATAGACCTCCAAAAAGCCTTCGACACCATAGGTCATGAAATTCTTTTGTCCAAACTATCGAATTATGGTGTAGATGAAGGCTCACTCAAGTGGTTCCGTTCTTATTTACTGACGAGGTCTCAGCTGTGCAGTGTTAACGGAAGTCTGTCTGAGCCTTGTACTGTGAGCTGCGGTGTACCACAAGGCAGTAATTTAGGCCCACTTTTATTTCTCCTGTATATTAATGACTTACCAAATTGTTTGGCGCAAGCCATAACAAGAATGTTTGCTGATGATACCAGCATCAGCGTTCATGGTAAAAATGTAGGAGACTTGGAACCAAGCATCAACACTGAACTCACTAATATACATCAGTGGTTGTTAGCAAATAAGCTAAGCTTGAATGTAGCGAAAACGGAATTTATGATTATTGGGTCCCGCCAAAAGTTCACAGCGCAATGCGATTCCACTATTAATATTGCGATTAATGGAGCTAGCGTTAAACAAGTTGATCACACCAAATCTTTGGGTGTCACTATCGATAAAAACCTTAATTGGTCAGAACATGTTAACAACATTTCGAAGAAAATCTCTTCAAGTATAGGGGCTCTAAAACGTGTTCGCCCATTTATTTCGACCGATAGTGCCATCCAAATCTACAAAGCCTTAATTCTACCCAAACTGGACTATTGTAGTGCAGTTTGGGATGGATTAAGTGATAAACTATGTGTTCAACTACAAAAGCGTCAAAATCGAGCGGCTAGAGTTATCACAAGATCTAACTATGACATAAGATCTAGCCATCTCCTTGACCAATTAAACTGGGATACACTTGCAGTTCGTCGTAAAAAACAAAAAGCCCTACTAATGTTTAAGACGATGCAGGGACGTACACCAGTTTACTTACAAAACCTTTTCTCCGACTACCATACTAAATACAACCTTCGAAATCATGATCATAAACTGTCAATACCTAAGCCACACACTGAATATCTAAAACGATCATTCAGCTATAGTGGGGCAAAATTGTGGAATGACCTACTGTTAAGTATGAAAGAGGTCAAGTCAGTACGAAAATTTAAAACGGAAATTGATAGTTTGTACAGTAAGAAAAGTTGTAACTAAGGGCTCCACGGCAAACATGTAAAACAGTAACTAGCTTTTTAATCGTAAATCTTTACTTTTAAATATTTTTAGGCAATTGACTGATGTTTTTACCGTGGCAAAATAAAGAAGCTTCCTTCCTTCCTTCCTTCCTTCCTTGGTATTCAATTATGTTTAGGGCATGAAAAAATTTTTATTTCTTTTTTTATTTCACTTTACAGTGGAACATTTAGATGGACAGAGGAACGAGATAGACTTCTTCTACGACAAATAGTATCCCTCGAGCCTTTTGCCTACAAAGCTGGGACTAAAGAAGCAGGTCTAAGGTGGACAGAAGTAGCAGAACGGATCAACTGCTATGCTCATTTCTCAAGTGAACCTAGAGATCAACGCAGTGTGAGGGAACGTTTCAACAAATTGTTGGCAGACTTCAAGAAAAAAAGCAGGAATGAAGAGTCTGCAAGTGGCATTGCTCCTGATGACCAAACAGAAAATGCGATGATATTGGAAGAAGTAGTCGAAAAAATGAAATCTCCGCTGATCCAAGTTGCAAGGGATGAAAACAATCAGGAAAAAAAGAGACAAAATGCCATATTCATTAGGAACAATGCAATGGAGACATGGTCTAAAACAAGAAAGAGTGGTAGTGAAGGTGGTGATTCGGGTTCAGAGGGGAACGGCCAAGTAGAGCAGGCCTTGACCAAAAGACGTAAAACAAGAAAAGGAGGGTCAGAAGCACTGCAGTACTTGGCTGAAAAAACAGAAGTAGAAACCGCTCTGCGAAAGCAAGATCTTGAATTACGCAGAGAAGAAATGCGTCTTCAAGCAGAACAGCAAAAGGAACATTACAAATTGAAACAGCAACAGATGCAACTTATGGCTGACATTGTCAAAAAACTAGCAAAATAAGTTTTTGCCTTTTAAACCACTCGGTTCGTGTTTGGATTTGTATGTTAAATTACATTACTTGATGTAATGTGAAACGCACTTTAATAATACTTTCCACTAGCTAGTGTTTTTGTTCTATTAGAAATGCTTTTATCGATATTGTACAGTATATCAGTCACAAAACAAAATTAAAGTATGAGAAACCAAGATGCGTGTGTTACGTATGTAAGCTATTTATTCAAAACTGCATTATTCAACTTATAGAAAAAATATTATTGTGAATATATATTGAATAATTTTAAGTATTTATAAATACTTATTACTGATCAAAGTGTAGCAACGCAAATACACAAGCAAACGAAAGGACTGGCTTGCGTTGTAGTATTGCGTTTGCGTTTGCGTTTTCACCGGTACGGTTCACACGTTAAAAATGAAAGAATGGAAACCTTTCCATTTTCTTGCGTTTGCGTTTGCACTTGCGTTGCTCGCGTGAACCAGGCTTAATAGTCAATTGGACCAGGTTATAGTAACTATTATTATAATATAACAATTATTAATGTAATTAAGAAGATGTATTACCAGAAGGCAAATAAACCCAAGAAAATAGATGTAACCGATGGAATTTCAATTGGGGTAAACTAAAATGTATCAAATTAAATAAGATCTATTTCAGGGGTGTAATGACGTACTTTATTCTATTAAAAACAACAACAAACAAACAGAAGAGCGTTGCAATATTTCCAACAGGATATTATGCGCTTTATGCTAAATAGTCAGCTAATGTTGGAGGCTCAACTTGAAATGACTCAGAGGCTGTATTACCATACAAACAAGTGAGCATGTTTCTGAAGAATGCACTTACTATGTACTGCTTTCCTACTGCACTTAATCCTATCTTTAAGTTTTTCTTGTAGTCAATGAACTTGAAGTAGTCCGAGACATCGCAAAACAACCACTCCACGGAGACTCGGACTGAGCTCATAGCTTCATTGAAAGCCCTCATATCAGGTGTTAGAACAGGAACATCTCCAACGCGATAGGGACACATCAAGTTGGGGCGGAGAGGGTAGGCTTGGTCACCGTATACACAGAGAACGTTCCCTGCTGGGTTGAAAGCTATTCTTTCAAGGGTTCCCAAGAGTCCGGAGTCTCTTTACATCCCTGCATCATGTCAGCACCCTTCCACTGGACCGTAAAGATTGGCTATCAAACCATTTGGAAGTGCTAATGCTTGAAACTTTAGTGCGTGAACTCGTTTGTGCCCGTTGTATGCTACGTTTTGGTGTAAGCCGGGTCTGCATATTGGACGGACAGTCCCATCAATGAAGCCAAAACAATTCGTTAGAGGAGCGCCTTTTCTTAATATGGCTTCTGAATATCGTTGAAGAGATGCTCTGGAGAGAAAAGGTTGATTCCAGGAGGATAAACGGAAACCATGAGTTTCATAAGTCCAGTCAAGCACAGTGTTTGTTATCATGCATATCTCGGGTATTGGACAAGCGAACGTAGGAATCATATCGTAATACCGACCAGGGTAGGCCAATATCTTTAGCAGCATGCACAAGCCCTCTAATCCACTGCAGACAGTCCCTTGAGAACAAACGAAGCGTACCGGTAGCTGCAGATGGTTCCCTAACACTGGTATATCCTCTTTTGCGACTCTGAAGTTAGATTCGCACTCGCTAGAACTCAAGTCATCCAAGCAAAAGGAGTCGTATTTCCAGAATGGATAAGAAGGATTAGAGGGTTTATATTCTTCATATAAAATCAAGAACTCATCCTCTCTCAAAATACCATCAGCAAAGGCAATGACGATTGCATTTCTTATATCTTCAAACGACATTTCTGCTAGCCAACACTCGGATAGCACTCGGTTGCGAATCAAAATATATCATTTTTTGCGACCACTGAACCGTATACGGTATGCTCGATCCAGTATTCACCAGATGCGTTCAACCGTAGTAGTCTACCGTAGCGGTCTTATCTTAAACTCTCTAATAACTGCTATACCGCACCTTGACATTTTTTTCAATTTTTTTGAAAAGCAAGATTTTCACCTAGTGACCCTTCTCAGTAGCGTAAGATATTGCAAAAATAAACAGAAAAAGCCACTTCATATTTAGAGTTAAAGTCTTCTTGATATTTACCACTGGAATAAAAGTACCTTGTCAATTTCCAGGCGTGAGAGCGCTTGCCTCTAATTGGTAGGATAAGCTCTTTATCAGATTCCAGAACGTATGCAGATTTCATTTGAGAATAAAGAAAGGAAGGAATTCATAGAGAAGAAAATGAAGTTGAAGTTGAGCTCAAACATAAAACGAGAAATTCATAAGAGGATAAAATGCAGATACGTTAGCCTACTTATTTTAAAAACAGGTATAGAAATTTGAGAAAAAAATCTCTTACGTACATTAATAGATCGATGTTATATATTGTGACTAATTGGTTAGTATAGCTTTTTGATATTTTTCGTGTCAAACTCCCAAATCTTTAGATTTAGCGGAGTTTTAGAAAATCCAGCTGTCTATGCAAAGAATGCAGGTTTTGTAAAAGCAGAGTCTGTACAAATGGAGTATTTCATGTGCATTACGCTCTCCATGCACAAGCAATGCGTATGTAAACAAAAGAGATAGTTTGCATAATTAAGATTATATGCTTGCCGTTCTAGAGTTCTAGAAATTATTTATAATTTTTGATGTGGATAGCTTTAGTTTACGAGAATTTCATGTAAACGCGAAAATAGGTAAGAAAGGATGCAGCTCCCTTGCGACAGAAGTGGAGTGCCCGCGAATTTTAGTTTCCTGTGAAGTGTGTGGTCTTATATAACTAAGGCTACTACCTTGGTTTTGACCTATTTGAACATTGGCTGTTTTACACTTCTGAAAGTAAGGCCAAAGTATTCTCTATTCAAAAACAATTTTCGCTCAGTAAATTTAGTCAAAATAAAAAACATACTTTATCTTGCGGCCCAAGGGCATGAAAATATTCCTTCAAAGTTTCATCAGAAACAATCTTTTGGTTTTTCTTTGAGCGAATCTTGAAGTTCGCTAAGTTTTCGCTTTCGTGCCCTCTAAAATAACGAAATTCGTTATACGCTTATAAAAAAATTCAAAAAATTCTTTTTCGAGAAATAATTGCACCATTGTGTGAAGCTATCCCTCTAACGAGTAAGATGTCTACTTAGTAAATGATTGTTATTGTTTATGTGTTCTTTTGTGGCTATGAAGTCCGATTCTAGAAAAACATCGTCTTTGACAGGTAGCACATACGAACTCTGTAGCTGTTGGTTCAACTGTTGGAGAAGTTTGTTGCCTTGATTTTCTTTGCGACCGAAGTCTTTCTCTGTGCTCTTTTCTTCGTTGTTCACTTTGCTTCGCTCCTGCGTAAATAGCATGTCTCCAGCCAGGTCTGTTGCCAGCCTGCTCCTCCCAATCATCTGTGTTGATAGCACATTGTTTGAGATTGTGCTTCAAATTGTCTTTGAAGCGTTTCAGTTGACCACCTTGGTTTCGCTTTCCATTGGTCAGCTCACCGTATAGAATTTTCTTGGGGAGTCTGGATACGGGCATACGCACAACTTGCCCAGCCCACCTAAGTTGGTTCTTGATAATGATGGTCTCGATGCTGGAGATATTGGCCTCTTCTAACACACTATTGTTGGTACGTCTGTCCTGCCATTTGATGTTCAATATACGGCGAAGGCATCGCTGATGATATTTCTCCAGGTTTTTGAGGTGGCGACTGTAGGTGGTCCAAGCCTCTGAGCCATAAAGCAGGATTGGTAGAATCATGGCTTTGTAGACCTTGATCTTTGTGTTGATATTGAGGTCTTTGTTATCAAATACTCGAGTTCTCAGTCGCCCAAATGCACCACTAGCTGAACTAAGACGAACTTGAATTTCTGCATCCAGATCAGCCTTACTTGACAAGCAACTGCCAAGATATGTGAAATTATCAACAGTGTTGAGGTACTGCCCACCAACTGTAATCTGTGGTTGTTGTCGTCCGTGTATGCTATCAGGTGATGGCTGAAATAGAACCTTTGTCTTTTGAGCATTGAGTTTGAGGCCCAGCGCGTTATAGGCGTGGCTGAATGCATTCATTGCTGTCTGAAGATCTTCCTCTGTGTGAGTTGCTATGGCATTATCATCAGCATATTGGAGCTCGAGTATTGTCATGTGTGTAGTCAACGTTCTAGCCTTCAGACGTCGGAGGTTGAAGAGCTTACCATCCATCCGGTATTGCATATTGATGCCTCGTGGGAACTTCTCCATTGAAAAGAGAGTTGGTGCAATTACACATCCCTGCCTAACTGCTGTCTTTACTACGAACCTCTCGGTAGCCTCGCCATCAATCAGGACTGATGCAGACATGTTGTCATGCAGCAGCTGGACTATTTTGATGTATTTCTCAGGACATCCAATTCTAGAAAGCACTTTCCATAAAGTAGGGCGGTCCACAGAATCAAACGCTTTAGTTAGATCGATAAAGGCCAAGTAGAGGTCTTTATGCTGTTCTTTGCATTTTTCCTGTATCTGTCGTGCCGAGCATATCTGTCAACAGTCCCACGTGCTGGTCTGAAGCCACATTGCGTCTCCGGGAGGATCTCTTCAGCAATAGGTGTGAGGCGACATGCAAGAATGCGGGCGAGTATCTTCCCAGCTATGGAGAGAAGAGAGATGCCTCGATAGTTCCCACAGATTGTCTTCTCTCCTTTCTTGAACACGGTAACAATCAAGGCGTCCCAAAGATCACTCGGAATAACTTCCTCTTCCCAGATACGTGTAAAGAGGGTATGTAATTTTTCAGCCAGATCCGGGCCTGCAGCCTTATGTACTTCTGCCGGGATCCCATCTGGGCCAACAGCTTTGCCATTCTTCATAGCAGTGATAGCTGTGGAGACCTCCTCCGTTGTTGGTGGCTCGACTAGATGATCTCTTATTGGATGCTGAGGTAGTTTATCTACTTCCGTGTTGTTTACAGAGGGGTTCTGATTGAGCAGCTCAGAAAAGTGTTCTTTCCATCGCTTGCGGATACTAGCTATGTCCTTGAGAAGGTTACCATTCTTGTCAGCAACAGGTCTAGCTCCCTGAGATGTTGGTCCATAGATCTTTTTAGTAGCAGTGAAGAATGCTCTGCTGTTATTAGTGTCAGATAACACCTGCATCTCCATTGCCTTCTGCTCCAGCAGTTGTTTTTCATCTCACGAACTCTTTGCTGAACCTTTGATGTTATTTCATGGTATTGCCGTTTTTTCCCTTCATTCCTGATATCGTTCTGCCAAACAGAGAATCTTCTACGTTTTTCAGCAATTATTTGCACAATCTCTGCGTCATTTTCATCAAACCAGTCCTCATTGTGTCGTTTCTGAATGCCCAGTGTCTCAATACATGTTGTTTTGATGGCCTTCTTTAGATCTTCCCAGAGACAATCAACACTGGTGTTTTCTACATCCAACAGCACTTCGCTCATTTTTGATTGGAACTCAGTTCGTGTTTCAGATGAATCGAGTCATCCTAAATTGTACTTAATCCTCATCAGTTTCTTCGACTTCCTCTGTTTCTGGCAGAGGACAAAGGACAAGGTGGAATGGACGAGCCTATGATCGGTCCAGCACTCATCTGATGATGTCATTGTCTTGGTATTGAGAACGTCCTTTTTGTCGCGATTTCGTACGATGATGTAATGTATCATATGCCAATGTCCTGACCTGGAGTGCCTCCATGATGTCTTTTTTCTATTCTTCTGTCGGAAGAGCGTGTTTGTGATCATCAGTTGATGTTCCGCACATTTGGTTAGGAGCATGACCCCATTTGAGTTAGCGTTGCCTACTCCATCCTTCCCAATCACATTTTCCCATACTGAGTGGTCCTTGCCTACTCGAGCATTAAAGTTGCCGAGGAGAATGATCTTGTGGTTGAGTGGTATCTGTGAAAGTATAGAGTCAAGTGTGGTGTAGAATAACTCTTTCTCTTCGGGTTCAGCCAATAGAGTGGGAGCATACACAGAGATTACTGTCGCTTGTTGGTTGGAATTAAGCTTAATACGGAGCGTCATCAGACGCTCATTAATGCCAGTCGGGATTCCTGACCAACTCATTTTTAATAGCAAAACCGACACCATGAATGCGTTGTTCGTTCTCCTCTTTTCCTTTCCAAAAGAAAGTGTATCCTGCACCTGTCTCTGTCAGCTGTCCTTCACCGGCGCGAGGAGTCTCTTGAAGCACCGCAATGTCAATGTCATACTGGCGAAGCTCTCGAGCAACAAATGCCGTTCGTCTTTCTGGTCTCTCATTTCGTTCATTATCCATCAAAGTTCGCACATTCCATGTGCCAAAATGTAGTCGATGCTTTATTTGTTTTCGACCGCAAAAGGTAAACCCGCTGGGTGCTGTTTCCCAGCCAGGGTTTTAAGGAAACAGGCTATGTTTAGGGTACCTTTTCTAACCCCTTTCCCATGTGGGTTGAGCAGAGTGGTTCCTGAAAAGGACTGCTCAGACATGGAGGCTACTACCGAACTACTCTCCTGTTTCCGAGTCCAAGAGCAGAGCGACTGTAACTTGACCTCCACCGCCTACGTGCTGGCTTGCAACTAAAAGCTTCCAGACTTCACAATCCTGCTCCCGTTGATGCTTACCAATCGCCGCAGGGCTTTAGTTTGTAACCAAGTAGAAGCTGTGCGTGAATTTTAACGTGAAGACTTACCTGCACAACGAAGTTCCACGACTCTTGACATCACTTGTCCTGGTTCCAGTGGCAAGGATACCTCGATGACTGGAGGACGAGTTCACCTGCAGCTGATGGCGGTCAGCTCCAATAAAGCTAATCCGTCTTTTGCAGGTCTTGTTTTTAATCCTGACGGGGTGTCCACACACCCACCTCTTCAAGCAGTTAAGGCTTGAAGGGTTTGCCGGTTTAGTCGCCGACGATCCGACTTTGCGACAGGTTGTATTGTTATTGTATTAGTCAGATAGTAGGGTTTCTACAGACAAAGTTTGTGGTAGGTCGATTTTTGGGCCATTTCCCACTTTGCTCGATCCTTACACGGACTGCCTCTTAAATACATAATTTATTATATGTTAATGATGGATTAGCTTAGTGTAGATCTTTCGTTCTTGTTTCGTTAATGTGTTTTGGTTTACAGGTATTTCAACCATCCAATCCCAAAGAATGGTATAATACTAAATGAGGTGTGCCAACTAAAGATTGCATTAGTACAATCCATAAGTAGTCTAAAGTTAAGACAACGCCTGACAGTTAGTTTCAGACAGGATGTTTTCTTTTTAATTTTTAGAAACAAGGGAACAATCGTTAGACAAGGGCAAGTTCTCAACAGGAATGATTTCCATTACAAATACTTTAATGGCTTTGTGGGACGGCCTGTTAGATGTATATGGTCAAGGAACAAAAATTCACTTGCCTGTGAAAGTCCGACATTTCATCTCTTGTTCACCAACAGGATACATGACAAATGGTAAACAAGCACCAAGGGCATTCATTGAAAAAATGTCTGTTGAGTTCATTGAAGTAGCTGCATGATTGACAGTGTTATGAGATCATTTCTTTCCTTTCTTTCCTTTTTGTGGATTTTTCTTTTTCTTTTTCTTCTTTTCTGTATTTTTGTTTCAGCTACTCTTTCATCCATCTGTCTACTGAAACAAACCTCTCTTTATTTTTTGGCTAGTTTTGATTTCCCAACAGACCAAAAATCTGTATTTCTTTTTGTGTATGTCCTTTTTCTTCTTTCCCTGGTCCCTAGCTGCTGCATCCTATATTTGGCCTTTAATACTTCTGCTAGACTGTCCCAGTTGTTCGATTTTCTTAAAACAATACTTCTGGCAACATCATTGTTTTTCTCGACACCTGAAATTTAATTGTAGATATCGGTTTTTCAATTGAAATTTAGACTGGAATTCCCGAGTCAGGCAATGGATTTTCTTTGAATCCCATAGCGACATTTCCAAAGTTTCAAATCTTCGCCTTGAGCACAAGTCCTCTGTTAGGCTTTTTGCATATCCAAATCTCATTTTAAGAGTATTTAGCATTATTCTTCGTGAATATATTTTGGTACGAATCCGTAAACTTTCGTACACGCTTGTACGCGAATCCGGAAACAACTTTGTATCCGGAAACATTTACTCTAGTGTAAACGGGGTCTGAGTCGAACTTATTCAAAGGATGCCGCCCTATTATACTTTATAATCGAAAATTTTGTATTGATCTGGCACGCCGTTTGCCTTAGGCCTAATATATTTACGTTACCTGCGACAACATTATCAACATCAACATCATGTAACTTGTCCACAATTCCTATAACCAGATTAAAAAAATTGTTGACAGCATGAATTATTATTGTGAAAAATTAATCCAAACTTTTAGCAGTGCAATGTCAAAGGAGGCTGGCGCACGCCGTAGAGGGAATAGCCAAAAATTCTGCATGATTTGTCGCTAGGCTCGATTATTTTAAATGTTGGAAGGCCACAAACTCAAAAACCAGTCCACATCTCCAACTCAATAATTATGTCTAGCTTTAGCCAACCCTAGACCTTCACAAGGGACTGCTAAATTAAGCATAAAAATTCGCTGAAGGCCCGTTTGAACGGACCCAACATTTTGTGGCCAACAACTCCCAACATTGTTGTTGGATCCAACTTCAACTTTTACATTCAACTGAAGTTTGGATTGCAATAACAAAAAATAATGTAAAAATTTGAGATGTTAAAAATTTGCATATATCTACCCTGACCACTGAATTGCTTGATATTCTTAAATTTTGCCATTGCATCTTGTAAATGGTAAGCTGCTACATGCATGTATGGCGTTACATTAGCCCTTACGCTTTTTCGCCAAGGCAAGAAAAAGGTTGATCCACTGACACATCTAGGATGCAGAATAATGCAAATACCAGTAGGTGAAAAAAAATGAAATTGTATATACATATATTATTAGAATTTTCATTTACCTTTGTACCAAATATATTGTTACCTTTTATTGTCATGTAGAAATGTAATTGAAGTAAAGGTCCCCAAAATCCTGGAAAAAAAACCAAAACATGCTGGTATAGCACTGTTGTAGTGGGGCCTGTTGTCTAATCTTACGACTCTCGAAACTCCTTTGCTAAATTTCTGTTTTGTTAACTTGATGACTTGCTTGATGCTACTCTTGCCTCTATAGATCTTTTTTATGAAGGGATATTTCGAGTAGTAGTCTGCTACGAGTAGGTATTCAGAGTCGTTGATGTAGAATAAGTCAGTATCAACTGTGCGTCATGGTCTTGGTGGTATCTCACTTTGTAGAAGCGGTTGTTTTGGGTTGCTTGGTAGAAATTCTTGGCATGTTCGGTATTATCGGGTAAGTTTGTCAATGTCATCGTTCATATTTCTCCAGTATACTGCTGATCTCGCTCGGAGCTTGTTTTTTCTGCTAATTGGTGACTAGCATGTAATTTGTCCAGAGTTTCTTTTTGCATAGTGTATAGTGGAAGGGATTATGATTCTCGGTCCTTTGGTTAGGATGCCATTTTCAATGGTGATTTCATCTGTGAAGGACCAGTATGGCTTTAACAGGCTTGACACTTGCTAAATTGTTGTTGGCCAACCTTCGTACACCATTTGCTTTAGCCAGGTTAGCTCTTGATCTGTGTCTGTGTAAACTCTTATCCTTTCAATCATCTGTTTGCTAAACTGGGGATAGATCTTGTGCACCTGTATCTTCTCCTTCTCAGTCGGAAAGTTCTCTTTTGGGAATAGTCGTGAGAGCACATCAGCCAACATCTTCTCTTTTCCTTGTATATATCTGATAGTGATATCGTATGGTTGCAATCCAAATAACATTCGTTGTAGCCACGTTTGGTGGCTAATCCAAGGAACATTTGCAGTTGGTGGCGATCGACCGGTTCTCTCTTCTGCTTCAGCGCTGATACCTTTGTGGGGTCGGGTTGGATACTGTTCTCATTGCAGATGATGCCATACTACTTTATCTTGCTTTGTTTGATGTTGTCTGGATTTAGTTTCAGACCTGTTTCTTTCCATTTCTCGACCATTGCCTTTAGGTGGACGTCATGCTTTGGCTTTGTTTTTCAGTAAACCACGATGTCTTCTACAATGCCAATCATACCGTCACAACCCTCAAATGTCTGCACATTCATGCCTTGGAAAACGACATGCGACATTCTCAGTCCAAAGGGCATTCGTCTCAACCTATAGTGGCCAAAAGGGGAATTGAAAGTGGTAATGTAACTCTATGGCGTGTCTAGGCCAACATCCAAATATCTTAGTACTTTGTACTTTAAAGTACTTTGATCCACTCAGCTTTGGCAAGATTTCCTCTAGAGTAGGTGTGACGAGGTGGTCTCTTTGTATGGCAGAATTCAAATCTTTTGGGTCTAGGCATTGGCTCCCCTTCACGTACCTTGGTGATGATTTCTTGAGTGACCACATCATCTAGTTCACGTTTGATGTCGTCCTTTAGGCTTATAGGCACTCGCCTGGGTGGGTGTATGACAGGGTCTACGTTTGGGTCTAGGGTTATGTGATATTCCCCTTGAAACTTCCCAATGCCGTCAAAACATTCGGGGTATTGTTTTAGTAATTGTTCTTTGCTGTATTGTGTTTTTTTTTAATCGTTTGACCCTGCTTTGTTGTGTTGAGTTGTTGTTCCTTCGCTCTGGTGTTCAATAGAACAGTTCAAAGATATCAACTTGAAATCTAGCGCTGTTGGTAATCCAAGAATCGCTTGACTGGGCGCCTCAATGACATAGAATAGCGCGGTCGTGTTCATGCCTTTGTAGCTGCACTCTATATCGCAAGTGCTTAATTGCTCTATCCGTGTTCCGCCGTATGCTGTGAGTATGGTGCTGGATCGCTTCAGAGCGTTGTGTTTTGATTCGCCATCCTTCCCAACGTTCTGCAGGAATATGCTTTGGTATAATCTTATTGGCAAAATGTTTGCTTGCGCACCGGTGTCTAGTTTTGCTTTCAACTGTGTATGCTTATGCTTTTAATCTAGAAGTTTGACGTCTATAGTGGCGAATGCTTTGTCCTTTCGTTCTGGGGTTATGATGCCAATTACTATGGACTGTAAATGTTGAGTGTTGAACTCTTCATTCAGTTCATAATCTGCTTGCATTTCATGTTTGCATCTGCTATGGCGTGTGTCACGGCTGCTATTCAAGGTTTTTTTGGCTGCTCTTTTTTAATAGCGTTTTCTGATTCAGTAATCCCTTTCTGGCGGCATACTTTGCTCCATTCACGATGGCCAGTTGCTATGCGTTTTGCTCTCTGTTAAACTAAATAATAGCTACACGGCGGCGAACTCTCAATGCAACGCAAAGGGCGCGAATGATTTAACAAAGCTAAATCTTGCTCCCATTGGGCTCCCATGACAGCGAAAGAGGTGGGAAGTTTTGGAATAAGACAGCGGTCGAAATGAAGTTTGCTATCGAGAGACACTGGATAAAAAGCGTCAGATTTGGTGAGAAAAAGCCGAATTACGGAATCTAGAGCTGGTTTTAGAGGAAATAACCGGTAACAAATTAGAGTTTGTTGGCTCGATGCTTGATGGCTTTTTAAAACAGATCAATTCCTTAATTCTGTCCAAACTAGCAAGATCACGACACTACTAACTCGAAACCCATGAAAATCATGTGAAAATATTCATGGGAAATTCACAAAAGGTTTCTAATGGCATTTTCATGACATTTTAATAGGGTTATGCCCCTATATAAGCATAAAAAAATCCATAACAAGTTTTGACATGGGAAAACGTGTCAAATGTGCTGGGCACATTGGATACTTTGAATAGAGTAGAAGACTATTTGGGATATAGTCCGTGGATTCGGTTTGACTAAAATAGAATATTTTGTAATGCTGGTAGAAAATTTTTTTTACGGTCAAATTGAACCAGCATAAACGAGTCTTGGTTGGTCGCAAACCCCAAAGCAAGCCTCAGTCTCTCTGAGAACCAGTGTTATGGTGGCTCCATCAGCTCAAAAACACCACACAAAACATTGAACATAGGATTCTCCATCTACAGAAAAAGTTTGGTCTCGAAAATTTACCTCAGAATACCCTGCGAGCAAGAAGAGAAGACTCTTTCCTTTCTCTCGCTCGGGGGAAGGTAAAGGAAACTCTGCTCGAAAAACGAAAAACGAATTTTTTCCCCTACGCTTCTTAGTAAATTTGCCCCCCAAAAAATATGGCGTCGGAAACCGTGAAAGGATCTATAAATAAACTAATATAAAACTCGTGTGAGTAGTCTTTTATGTAAATTATTGCCGGATTTCAAGCCGAGAGAGACTGGGCTCTAGTATTAAATTTTCCGGACGGAAGTGATTTTCCCTCGCATATGTTCAATATGGCGCAGCTGGTGGAAAAGTTAGTTGAAGATAAGAAACCTATTTCTTTAAAGAATCTGAGAGAGAGAATAGCAAAGGAAGACCCCAAAGGTTGGAAGAAAAAGAAATGCTTGAGTGAATTACGGTTTATAAGTGTAGCGAGAACAAAGGAAGAGCGATCAAAAAGGGTATGCAGATTGAAGAAAAATCCGGAATTGTTAGATAAACTTATCGAGAAGCAAACAAACATATTCAAGCTCAAGACAAGGCTATCCAAGAGTGATATCCTCCACCAGAAGCACAGTGGCTCTCTGATACTTCTTTTTACCCTAAGGTATGTGTATTTCGCTTTTCTTTCGTTGGCATTTGAAGTTTCTGGAAACCCAGTCGTTTGCATCGTACAGTTGTTACATCAGTCTATATCTTTATACCACATAGGTCTCAGAAGATGTTGTTCAGCGCTACCAAAAGCTTAAACGTCAGGGCAGTGAAGGACAGTATCGAAAAGCGCTTAGGATGTTCAACAGCAGAGGAGTGAAAACAAAAGTTTTAAAAGATGGAAGTAAATTTTTTGTTAAGGCAAACATTCATAAAAGTTTCAGAAATGGCATAACGATGCCAGCTGTCATTCTCTTTAGAAATGGCAAACCATCCCAGGGACATTGCGAATGTGCAGTTGGTGTATCTGGAATATGTTGTCATGTAAATTGCATTTTATTATACCTTGAGCACTTTTCAAAGACTGGTACAAAGTTTCTTTCCCTCACTTGTACTCAGAAATTGCAGAAGTGGCACAGGAGAGGCAGAACTACCTCAATCCAAACTCGGTTATTTCACCTTCCTATATCTCACTTCAGAAACTTAATATCTTCAAGAAAAAAGGCAGGTAACTTACGCACCAAAAGGAAAGTAAACAAGGTTCAAGCAATTAATGAAACTTCAATGGATTTCAGTGATTGGATGAAAAGAGATATCAATGACATTGTATCTAAAATTGAAACAGGTATCAAGGGAACCCAAATAAACATAGAGAATCATGTTTACACTACACTGAAAAAACGGGTTAAATTCTGGTTTATTTGGCCAACTTAATTACAACTACCACTACAGAGTGAAGCAGGCTCTAGAAGATCATGATTATGTACCTGGCTTGTTTGATCCAGCAATCCTAAAGCCCAAATTTACCCAGCATAAGGATATCTGGCATGTGCCACTGCAAACAAATGCTGATGTTGACACTGGAACAACTACTGGTAATTTCAGTGATATACATGATACCATTGACACTGAGCAAAAACCCATTTATGAGCACCCATGAATAAAACAAAAGGTGGAAATGCTGCAGACAATAATAGCAAATAGTAAAAATAAAAATGATGTAGATTGCAAAAAAGAATTAAAAGAGCCAGATGTTTTATACTTATCTATTCCTAAATGCCCAAGATTAAGACCATTTGGATACAATTACCATGCTGTTGAACAAACTCCTAAGGAATGGCTGGACTTAAGAATTGGAAAGGTTACTTGTAACTCAATTGGTAATCTAATTGGTCTTTCAGGAGAAAAAGAGCGCCTCCACATACTAACTTGTATTACCAACAACATTGATCCATGCAAAGTGAAACCAAAACAATTCCAGAGTTTTGCTAGGGGACATAAATCTGAAAATGAGGCCAGAGAGGCTTTTGAAACATCCACTGGTGTGCATGTTAGTATTTGTGGCTACTTTAGTCATCCCGATGATAACAAATATGGTGGAAGCCCTGATGGCATCGGACCAGCATATTTGCTAGAGATCAAAACAAGAGTTGCAGGAAGCAGGAGTCCACTAACAGCAACCACTGCAGATCATTTATTGCAAACCAATTTCCAAATGGCTATTACAGGGGCAGCTGTAACATTTCTACGATCATATCTACCCGAAGAAAAGTATTCTAATGTATTTCTAATTGAAAGAAATAATCTTCTTCTAGATGTAGTGAAAATGGTGATTGATCACATGATAGCTAACACTACAATTACATATTGGGCTCACGAGGAGAATAATCTTTTGAAGAAAGTAGGTGAACGAAACCTTAACAAAGTTGCCACATTTGCATCCCTAAAACCACTGAGGGCTTGGATCAGGAAAGAAGCAACAAAAGTTAAAAGAGTACATTTTACATAACCCAAGTCCATTATTGGTATATATACTGTATATCATACAGGGTTTGCTAGTTTCTCATGTCAAAATAATATACAAATTCATGTTGTTTAACAAAAGGAAGAAACATAAAATATATTCACTTTTTTTTTGTAAGTTTTAATTCATATCCTGAAGTTAATCTTATTAATAACTTTGAAAATTATTATTAATAATGATCATTCATGATAACTTAAACACAAACAAAGAACAGAAACTTGATATAGTATCAGACTAAAATAAAGTGTCTAGGAGGTCCACTATCCCTGCAGGCCAGCACGTGTTCAATATGGACCAATCACGGATACGACCAATTGCATTTTCATGTGTACTTCCCTTCCAAGAAAAACAAACACTCTATCGATCGATAAAAGTCAATAAAATACACAGTGGACGACAAACTGGAGATTCAATGTTTTGGCTGGTTTCAGGTGGTTTCAAGATGGTTTCAGGTGGTTTCAGGTGGTTTCAGGTCGTTTCAGGTCGTTTCAGGTGGTTTCAGGTCGTTTTAGGTGGTTTTAGGTGGTTTCAGGTGGTTTAAGGTCGTTCCTTGTTTTAGTAAATACCAATAGGGTTCAGTAATATTTGATATCAATGACGCGGTAGAAATTCCTGTCCCGCCCCCATTCGGCATGAAATACGTTTTTGTCATAAAAATATTCGACTAGAAATAAATATGTTTTGCTATTCAAACCAAATATAATTTTTCTAGCTAATAAAATAATATAAAACTCGTGCGAGTACTAGATTACAACAATGACGCAGTAGAAATTCCTGGCCTCCATTTACAATCTTTTGTTGTATCAAAAAACAAAAATCGCACTTAAAGTTTCTAATTTAGCTCCAGTTTCTAATTATCTGCTTAGAATACTACAAAATTAAGTTTAAAGTAAGTTGGATCAAGGCACTCTTGCCACGAAAACCACATATGTTCAACCTCTTTCAACTCCTCCGTGTCCTGATCTGACAGATCTCAACGTGCATTTTCACGTCATGTTTCACCAATGTCAATCATGACGAGGTCCACCAATGGCATTCGTTAACACTAAATTCCGATCATACCTAACTCACCAAAAAGAAATGTATTGTGCCCATAGGCCCAGCACTAAAATCCCCTTTGTCAAAGATTCCCATGAAATAACCATGAAGAATACCATGAAAATTAGATGGCCGATTTTTTTTGATGGTTTTTTAATGGCTATGAAAAAACCATGAAATAAACAACTCTTTTTTTCATGGGTTAATTGTTCATGGTTTTTTAATGGTGAGCTCAATTCATGACCCATTAAAATACCATGATTTTATCATTAATATGAGGTTTTTAATGGGGCCCATGAAAACATTCATGGCATATTTATGGCATATTAATGGCTATGAAATTAATGTGAGCCTGATTTTTTATGAGACAATAGAGTAGCATGAGAAAAACTTTTGGCCCATTAAAATGGCATAAATAATCCATGAACATTAACAGAATGGATTCTTAATCTATGATAATTATAATAAAACCATGATTTTTTAACTTAGTGGTCATAAGTTGAAAAAATCTAGTAGAAAAATTTATCTGAAAATACACACTTACCATTGCGACTGCATATGGGATGCTTTTTTTCTTATGTGCCATTGGCTGATCATAACTAAACATAAGCATTTTCTCGTAAACCCATAAAACAGTTTATTGTAGAACTTGCCACTGCTTGATTAAAATTAGAAAAGTGTGTACATCATAGAAGTTCATTAAATAATTGCATTCAAACGATATCTATATATTTACATTCAATAATTTGAAATTTACATCTGGTTGAGAACTACAATTTGAAATTTACAGTACATGCTTTTAAATAAAAGCATATTCGTACAAATCCTTGATTCAATTTGTCAATTAGTGAAATTTGATTATGTTTCAAAAATTGCATGCCATATATATTAATGTTATATCAGTCTTAATGTACGTATTATCAAACCCCTTTTTTTGAAATGTGAACTGTAACATTAAGATAATTCATAGAAAATTAAAAATTAAGTGTGTGTTTGGTTAAATATGCAATTCCCTTCTCATGGCTGGGGATCAATGAGTTAAATTAAGACTTGGGCCCAGTGGTTCAGACATATAACTTTTGCCGAGTCGAATCTAATTGCCTTTAATTCCAGAGGCCATGAAAGTACAACAAACTACTTATAATAAATAAGACATTAGCTCTTTTGCTTAGAGCAAGGATAAAGTTTGTGTTCAATCTGGCATACATACTTCTACTAGTTTCAAGGAAAACAGCATTTGTAAAGAGAGACAATTAGATTCAACGTGGCAAAAGTTTGACGTCTGAACTGGGCCTTAATAAGGAATAGTAATGGGTAACACCAACCCCCTTAATATACTAAACAAAAACTCCTTATCACTCATTATTGATTATGTACTTGGAATTATAGTCCTCATAAAGGTTGGCCAATGATTCATCATTGGCAATGAAAAAGTAAGCCCCAACCTTTTGCATATCTAGGTTACAACAAAAGAGAAATTTTGGGTTTACTTTATCGTTGTACTTGACCTTTGGCCAGCAGTAATGTCCTTGGCTTTTCTTTTTTTTAAAGAGATATAAGGATTTCAGTTTCTGATGACATTGCTACAACTTTACCAATGTAAAAGCCAATGTCGTAGGCCACTGCAACCCACTGGTTGATTATGATTTCTTAACCATCATGTCCCTGAAGTTGATCAAAAAACATTGCATGTAGAAGGGTAGCACATTATGTGCACCAAACAAGTTGGGAGCTAGGTTAATTTTTCACTATAGGTGAGCTTAGTTACCTTTGGTGGTGAATTACGTTTCTTTCCATCCTCTAAAACTTAAAGTACCAGAACAAGGACATTAAAAAGTAATACTATATACAAATTCTAAATCAAGAAAGTATGTATTGGAAATTATGAACTGTGTTGACTCAGCTGTGCATGAGAAGTTTGAAAAAGCTATAAAAATGATTTATGGATTCCAAAATATTTTAATTACTCATGTACATGTTCATTAGCATTGTAAAATTGATAAATTATTATTAAGAGCAAATTTGATCAAATTATTTACCTTTTGATATGTAATAATTGTATACTTGACCTGAAAAGAAATTTTCAGATTAACATCACAAAAAAAATAAGAATTCATTTCACAGGAGGAAAGTCTATCTAATTCCATATTGCAATTTTATAAGGAATTGTATAGATGTACCAAAGAATTGTGGAATTGTCTGTTCTTGGATACATCTATCCAATTCTCTGTTATCAATTACATATGGAATTGGTCAGTTAATGGATGCAATACCATATTGGATTGTATAAGGTGTTGTACACCACAATATAACAAGACGCTGTAAGAGGTGCCTAGTAGTCGGCCTTAAAAGGACCTGATTGGCATATGAACACAAGAATCGTCCCATAGATCCATGAAAGAAAAGCCAAAATGCAATAGTTTTCAATTATCCGTTGTTATGCAGACATAAAAAATGGGGTGTTGCTAAACCCCGAAACACCGAAACACCGAAACACCGAAACAGTACCAAAACGAAACACCAGCGTACAAATACTTTTCAATATAATAGTTAAAAGTAGTAGATTAATGAATCTTTTGATTTTGAGAGCAACTGACATCATTTAAGAGCGAATGTCAGTAAGGGTCGAGAATCGCCGGACAAAACCAAAAAATCAAATTCCATTTTATTTTACCAAAAGATACCTTTGGGTGGGTAGTCTTCGAAATGCATGTCCAAAAAGTCTGGCGATTTTTATTTTTTTCAAAATTCGCGAAAGTTGAAAAGAACCGCCGACAGTCATTTTCCGGCGACTTTATTTCCATAAAATTAGGCATGTTTAGGGAGTGCTCGTGCTCTAAGGAAAAATCCTATGGCATTGAAATTTTGTCCGTACATTGTTCATCATTTCTTGTTTCCAAAGATGTAAATCACTTTGACATCTGTTGAATTCAAGTTAAGATTTCTGCCATCAACTTCCACCAACTAGGAGCGATAAGCTTCGAGCCTAAAATTGAGGTTAGTTTGCGACGCTATATTGAAGAGAGTATATTTTTTTTCCACATAAATTTTAATATTCTTTGAAAGCCCTATCATTGGGCTTTCATCGTACCAAGTATCGTTTTTGGCCCGTTAATTCTCTAACTTCCAGAACTAAAGACGCTAGGACTATTTACAGCATTCGTGAGTTCATGAATAAATGAATATATAATGAACCGAGCATGACGGTTTTTATTTTATGGTTTATTTCTTGAAAAAAAAAACAACAAAAAAACAAAACAAAACAAAACACAAGAAAACGACTCCTTTTTACTTTTAGGAGGCATTTCTGAGTATAACAGAGAGATATATGAATATATTTGACCGTAAAAGGTCAAGTAGCCACACGTGTAGATGGTCACGCTGTAACACAATATCACGTTGCGGGTTACGGGACAACCTTAGATTGTTAATCCACTAGTATTTCAGATAATCTTTTCAAAAAGAACCTAAGATATCATTTTTTAATGAAATGAGAGCATTTGCCGTTTTGCTACATCCTTTCGTATGCGACAACCGAAGAATGGACTTTGTTCTGATGAGTTTCATTAGCATATTGTTTTTCCTGGATATCACATTACAAGGGCAACTAGTACTGTCGTCAGGTCAACGAAACAACGTTACTGAAGGGCATGCAATGGCTCAGTGTGGCTATTCGTCTTTTATCGAATCTAGTACCCCGTGTGGGCCACACTGGAAATACCCGAAAGATGTGGAGTGCATCGCTTTTAAAAAGATTGTAAGAAAGACGTCACCTCTCATCTACGATTCTGTAACACTTTTGATGTCGCAATCAACAGCGAGCAAAAGTTGTTGCTTTGCAGAGCTGGTAAGTTTGTTTTCGATTTTTAAACAGTGCAGTATGTGAATGTTTATTTTAATTCCTGGGAATGACAAAGTATTATTTCTTTTGTACAGGAATTTTCAAAAAGGAAGAGCTCGAGCGCACGACCACTCTGACTATCTTGTCCGTCACCCACCGTAATAAACAGTGGGTGGCTGGAGGTGTGGTAGAAAAAAACGGGCCATCCCTAGTGGATAGTAGCAGGACAGAAGACTGGTAATGCAAAAGGAGATCGGTGGTATCACCCAGTAAAGAGTCCTGAAATGTATTGTACTCCTCTACAACTCGAAGGACTAATACCATTTGGAACACGTAAGTTTATTTTTGTGGTCTAAGTAATCAAACAGTAAGGATCTTAACCAGTGGCTGGAATTGTTTTACTTAGTTAAATCTGTAGACCCCAACCCCACCCTTGTAAGACTCATATCAAACAAACTACTTGAGAAAATCCAATGATTTACTCAATGCAAAACGAGCCCCCCCACCCCCCCCAGCACCTGAAATTCCACCCGACGCCCCCAAATTGTTTTACCAAGTTGAAAATGAAGGGAGTCCCGGAACTAGCAGAACTAAAATCCCAGTGAGCTGGAGCAGATCAGCAGGTAAATAACCTTTCACCAGTTATTTGAAATTGGGGTTGTATCAAGGGTGCTTGACAGCGACGATCCGAGCGCCCAAAATGTTGCCGCGCGTTTCACTGGATTTCCTCTTTACAATCCCAGCAGTAGCTGTCTTATTAATTTGATAGTTCCACAAAAGAAAAATTGCAGCTTGAGGGCACCACCCGCCGCCCCCCAGACCCAGACGGCCAACACGTCTTTGAAGTTTGGCAGGGCAAGACAAATATTTGGTAAACAAATATCGCGTTACGTTCGGTTTAAAAATGCTGCGCCGTTAATTTTTCCAGAAAGAACCCCACCCAAAAGTCGATTATTATATGCTAACGGACCACCCATAGTCTACACATCACCCTCTCACGCGATATCAATAAGCAGAACGTCAGTTAGTATTGATAACTGATTCATTCAATTTGTTCGTTAGCTCATTTTCATTCCCATTGATTTTATGACATAAGAGTATAAAACATGACATTATTTACACTTTTACAGGAGAGTAATAGTTATTGTCATCCTATGAAGAGCTGGCGACACAATTAAAGCAGTTACTTCATGTCCCAAGATGAGAACCTTCCTCACCTCTGACACTCGATACTGGTAGCACAGGATCTTCATTCGGACGAGAAGTCCAAATAAAGAAGTCAAAAACATAAGAAGGTTCAAAATTAATGGATTTATCCGAGGAATGGAATGCAATGTTGAAACCGCTTAGACGTCCAGGGATTGACTGGGACAAAGCGAGTGAAAAACCCGACAACGTATACACTAAGCGCGGAAGTGCGACCGTTCGGTAATGCAGTGTTCCTACTCGGAATGTACCGGTCTCATAGCCTGATTTATGGAATAAAGTAAGATCATCTCGCCCCATAATGAATAGCTCCCTGGTGCATCCCAACTTCCCAATCCAAGTTAATACCTGGAAGCCTCTTTAGCTGGACAGCGTACAAAAATGTCTCAGGTGGGGATTCCCGTCGCAAATTCTTTCCATAATTGACGGGGGGGGATGGCAAACCTTCAAGGAGATACAAAGAGTTATCCCGGGCTAACCACCGTATCGCTTTACCTCTGCAAACCCCCCTTCCAGTTTCCGTACCCCCTCAACCCCTCTTTGCTTCTAATGGTTGATCCAACGCTAAAGTATGGTCGTGCTGCTCCAGTTAAGTAAAGCTGTAGCACGTTGCGATCGAAAGACAAACAACTGGACCCATTTCCTGGCTTTTATTACAAGCCGCATATGTACAAGATTGCCCTTTGGCGAGAAGAAACTGAAGCTTTCCTAGGGTGAAATTCTGCTGTACCTCAACCGTAATAGAACAATCATCCCAAAGCACATTGTTGAACAGTACAAGCAGTATTGTGCCGAGATAAAACTTCAAACCATCTCAGTGAAAGTACGATAGGGTACGTGTGCTTACGCATTCTGTTGGAGTGCAGTTGCTCCTTTGCGCAAGTCCCTACAAGGCTTGATTATTTTGCAGCTGAAGGCGCAAGGGATTTGAAGACTTATCCTAGGTTCTGGGGAAAGACAGTTGGCATTGGTGCTTCCGAAGATGAGTGCAAATATACAAGAATCCTTGAAGGTGGGGAAAACATTACTGAAAGGAGATTATTATGTATTGTAATTTCGTCGGATAAATATACGACTTACAATCCCACAGCAACTGACCCCCATGGGCGAGTGTCGATCATACAATGGAACTGTACTATTCCGGCCATCTCTAGTCTGAGGGATTCCCAGATGAAGGGAGGAAAAGGAGTGTGGAACATAACAAAGCAAAAAGGGGGTGAGGCGCAAGACACAAAGGGAGCAGCGGGGGAAAGGGAGAAAAGCAGGCGAAGGGCAGGAAAGAGACCAAAAATAGAAGGAAACGGGAGAAGAAAAGGGGCAGGAGGAGGCAAGGAAGAAAACGAGCAGACAAAAAGAAAAAAAAAAAAAAAAGAAAAAAGAAAAAAAAAAAAAAAAAAAACAAAAATCAACTAAAAAGAAAAACAAATAAAAAAACTAAAAAAAAAACTAAAAAACAAAAACCCACCCCCCCCCGCCCCCAACATTCGAAACCCCTCGTACGGCCATGCGTGATTCTTCATTGGGACGTGAGGGGTCCAAAGACAAGGAATTCGATGATAATATGATCGTACGTTCCCATCGTTTTTTTAATGTCGGTCACATTCAGGGAGAAATGAAAGAGTACCCCAGTCACTGTAGTGATATGCCCCTTAAGCGACCCCCACGGAAAAGACCACAAGAAAACTTGTGAATCACATGCATGAGAAAGATGCCTAGTGCGAAGGACTGGAATCTACTTGGAGGAAATAGAAAAAAATAGAAG